>NC_090649.1:253765373-253947873 GCF_040937935.1 Hyperolius riggenbachi | reverse complement strand
AAAATCCTAAAATACATTTGCACTGTTTCTACTTCCTGATTCATGGAAGTAGACATATTGTTAACATCTTAGGCTTTCAGTTCAGGTCCACTTTAAGAATAAAATTAAATAAAAACCCTTGTGTGCTCTTGCAGTTGAAGTGCAGACTTTCAGCTTTAATTCAGTGGCGTGAACAAAACAATTGCATAAAAATGTGAGTCAACTAAAGCAATTTTTAACACAATCCCCTCATTTCAGGGGCTAAAAAGTAACTGAACAAATAACTGGAAATAAAATGTTCCTTTCTAATACATAGCTGAAAACCCTTTGCTGGCAATGACGGCCTCAAGTCTTCCTCCTTTTTAGTGCTGTGCCAGACGTTTACTGCAGCGGCTTTCAATTGCTGTTTGTTTGTGGGCCTTTCTGCCTGAAGTTTAGTCTTCAACAAGTGAAATGAATGCTCAATTAGGTTAAGATCAGGTGACTGACTTGGCCATTCAAGAATTTTCCATTTCTTTGCTTTAAGAAACTCCTGGGCAGCTTTGGCTTAATCTTTTGGGTCATTGTCCATCTGTATCATGAAATGCCGCCCAATCGATTTAACTGCATTTTTAGCTAAATTTGAGCAGACCGTATGTCTATGAACATCTCAGAATTCATTTGGCTTCCCCTGTCCTGTGTCACATCATCAGTAAACGCTAGTGTCCCAGTGTCACTGGCAGCCATGCAGACCCAAGCCATCACACTGCTTCCATCACGTTTTACAGATGTGGTTCGATAATGAGCTGTTTCATGCCTTTCCCATACTTTTTTTTTTTTTTGCTATTATTCTGGTAGAGGTTGATCTTGGTTTCATCTGTCCAAAGAATGTTTTTCCAGAACCGTGCTGGCCTTTTTAACCACTTCCCGACCGCCTAACGCACAGGGGCGGCCGGGAAGTGGAGCCCGCAAGGACCAGCTCACCCACAGAGGCGGCGGTCCTTGTAAGGGCATGGGCGGCGCCTGTCTCCGCTCACCCGCCGCAACATCCCGCCGGCCATACGGAAGCGCCGGCGGGATGTTAACCCGACGATCGCCGCATACAAAGTGTGTAATACACTTTGTAATGTTTACAAAGTGTATTATACAGGCTGCCTCCTGCCCTGGTGGTCCCAGTGTCCGAGGGACCACCAGGGCAGGCTGCAGCCACCCTATGTCGCACCCAAGCACACTGATTTCTCCCCCCCCTGCCCCAGATCGCCCACAGCACCCCTCAGACCCCCCCTGCCCACCCCCCAGACCCCTGTTTGCACCCAATCACCCCCCTAATCACCCATCAATCACTCCCTGTCACTATCTGTCAACGCTATTTTTTTTTTATCCCCCCCCTGCCCCCACCTGATTACCCCCCCCCCCCCGTGTACTGTATGCATCTATCCCCCCTGATCACCTGTCAATCACCTCTCAATCACCTGTCAATCACCCATCAATCACCCCCTGTCACTGCCACCCATCAAGCAGCCCCTAACCTGCCCCTTGCGGGCAATCTGATCACCCACCCACACCAATAGATCGCCCGCAGATCCGACATCAGATCACCACCCAAACGCAGTGTTTACATCTATTCTCTCCTCTAAACACCCACTTATTACCCATCAATAACCCCCTATCACCACCTGTCACTGTTACTTATCAGATCAGACCCTAATCTGCCCCTTGCGGGCACCCAATCACCCGCCTACACGCTCAGATTGCCCTCAGACCCCCCCTTATCAATTCGCCAGGGCATTATTTACATCTGTCCTTCCCTGTAATAAGAACACGGTGTGCCTGCCGGCCTCAGAGGGATCATTAATCACACGGGGAGTCCAATGCGGTCAGAGGCCCATCACACCTCACCATAAAGTCCATATAACAGCAACAGGGCTCCCTAAGAGTCAGTACGTTAGAGTACGGAGAATTACATCCTCAGATGAACTGTATGTTAATCAGGCACGGCTCCTCACGCAGGATTTCATTAAAAGGGGCTATAGTAAAGAAAGATGCGAGGAGATAGCAGCAGAGGTGGGAGGATTAGATCGTGAAGCATTAAGAACATATAATAGTGAAAAACAGGATGAGAAAAATGAGGTTAATTTTGTGACCACTTTTTGTAGAGAGTCGAGGATTTTGCGAGACACGATATCTAAGTTTTGGCCGGTGATTGAGGTTGATCCCCAGTTATCCACCATTTGTAGGAATCCACCTAGATTTGTATACAGGAAGGGGAAATCCATCAGGGACCATTTGGTCCGTGCTGATATAGGAAGAACAGGGGGGCCCACACAAACGTTTTTGGGACCACCAAGAGTTGGTACCTTCCCCTGTCTACACTGTCAAAATTGTAATGGCATCATCAGGGGGGCAGAGGTGAGACATCCACGACAGGGTACCCCAATTCCCCTTAAAAATTATGCCACATGCGACACTAAAGGGGTGATATATTACATCAAATGTCCCTGCGGACTGGCCTACGTAGGACAAACTAAGAGAGAAGTAAAGTCTCGGCTTAACGAACATAGAAGCAACATACAGAACCCCAATACTACCAAAAGGGGGGAGGAGGAAAGGAATCGGGATCCCCCTTTAGCAAGACATTTTAAGGAAGCTGGACATAGGGTGAGTCAGCTGAGATGGCTGGTTTTGGAGGTTGTGCAGTTCCATGAGGGCCAGGATCGCAGGGCCTCCCTATTAAAACGTGAGGCATGGTGGATGGAAAAACTGGGGACTCAGTCACCGTATGGCCTCAATGAAGATTTTAGCCTCAGATGCTTCTTGTAAGTTTTTTTGGCCGCTCTCTGTTTATTGAAGGGTTAATGTAATTGCAAGCATGTGCCCGCCCCCCTAATTGATTTGGGTGTGGCGTGTATTTTAAATTTACTATATAATTGTAATGTGTGACCAGAGTACTTGAGCACTTGAGAAAGGGCCTCTGCCCGAAACGTTGTGCTTTTTAGTGTGCTGTAACACCGCTGTATAAAAATAAATATTGTGCTGTATTACACTTCCCTGTAATAACCCACTGATCACCTGTCAATCACCCATCAATCACCCCCTGTCACTGCCACCCATCAATCACCCCCTGTCACTGCCACCCATCAATCAGCCCCTAACCTGCCCCTTGCGGGCAATCTGATCACCCACACCAATAGATCGCCCGTAGATCCGACATCAGATCACCACCCAAGCGCAGTGTTTACATCTATTCTCTCCTCTAAACGCCCACTAATTACCCATCAATCACCCCCTATCACCACCTGTCACTGTTACCCATCAGATCAGACCCTAATCTGCCCCTTGCGGGTTCCCAATCACCCGCCTACACGCTCAGATTGCCCTCAGACCCCCCTTATCAATTCGCCAGAGCATTATTTACATCTGTCCTTCCCTGTAATAACCCACTCATCACCTGTCAATCACCCATCAATCACCCCCTGTCACTGCCACCCATCAATCACCCCCTGTCACTGCAACCCATCAATCAGCCCCTAACCTGCCCCTTGCGGGCAATCTGATCACCCACCCACACCAATAGATCGCCCGCAGAGCCGACATCAGATCACCACCCAAGCGCAGTGTTTACATCTATTCTCTCCTCCAAACACCCACTAATTACCCATCAATCACCCCCTGTCACTGCTACCCATCAGATTAGACTCAATCACCCGCCCATACACTCAGAACGCCCTCAGACCCCAGCCCTGATCACCTCGCCAGTGCATTGCTTGCATCTATTCCCCCCTCTAATCACACCTTGCGACACCCATCAATCACCTCCTGTCACACCCTAGCACACCTACCCATCAGATCAGGCCCTAATTTGCCCCGTGTGGGCTCCTAATCACTCGGCCAAACCTTCAGATCCCCCTCAGACCCCCTTCCGATCACCTCCCCAGTGCATTGATTGCATCTATTTTCCCCTCTAACCACCCCCTGAGACACCCATCAATCACCTCCTGTCACCCCCTAGCACTCCTATCCATCAGATCAGGCCCAATACAACCTGTCATCTAAAAGGCCACCCTGCTTATGACCGGTTCCACAAAATTCGCCCCCTCATAGACCACCTGTCATCAAAATTTTCAGATGCTTATACCCCTGAACAGTCATTTTGAGACATTTGGTTTCCAGACTACTCACGGTTTTGGGCCCGTAAAATGCCAGGGCGGTATAGGAACCCCACAAGTGACCCCATTTTAGAAAAAAAGACACCCCAAGGTATTCTGTTAGGTGTATGACGAGTTCATAGAAGATTTTATTTTTTGTCAAAAGTTAGCGGAAATTGATTTTTATTGTTCTTTTTCACAAAGTGTCATTTTTCACTAACTTGTGACAAAAAATAAAATCTTCTATGAACTCACCATACTCCTAACGGAATACCTTGGGGTGTCTTCTTTCTAAAATGGGGTCACTTGTGGGGTTCCTATACTGCCCTGGCATTTTAGGGGCCCTAAACCGTGAAGAGTAGTCTACAAAACAAATGCCTCAAAATGACCTGTGAATAGGACGTTGGGCCCCTTAGCGCACCTAGGCTGCAAAAAAGTGTCACACATGTGGTATCGCCGTACTCAGGAGAAGTAGTATAATGTGTTTTGGGGTGTATTTTTACACATACCCATGCTGGGTGGGAGAAATCTCTCTGTAAATGGACAATTGTGTGTAAAAAAAATCAAAAGATTGTCATTTACAGAGATATTTCTCCCACCCAGCATGGGTATGTGTAAAAATACACCACAAAACACATTATACTACTTCTCCTGAGTACGGCGGTACCACATGTGTGGCACTTTTTTACACCCTAAGTGCGCTAAGGGGCCCAAAGTCCAATGAGTACCTTTAGGATTTCACAGGTCATTTTGCGACATTGTTGGTTTCAAGACTACTCCTCACGGTTTAGGGCCCCTAAAATGCCAGGGCAGTATTGGAACACCACAAATGACCCCATTCTAGAAAGAAGACACCCAAAGGTATTCCGTTAGGAGTATGGTGAGTTCATAGAAGATTTTATTTTTTGTCACAAGTTAGCGGAAAATGACACTTTGTGAAAAAAAGCCAATTAAAATCAATTTCCGCTAACTTGTGACAAAAATAAAATCTTCTATGAACTCACCATACTCCTAACGGAATACCTTGGGGTGTCTTCTTTCTAAAATGGGGTCATTAGTGGGGTTCCTATACTGCCCTGGCATTTTAGGGGCCCTAAACCGTGAGGAGTAATCTGGAAATCAAATTCCGCAAGATGACCTGTGAAATTCTAAAGGTACTCATTGGACTTTGGGCCCCTTAGCACAGTTAGGGTGCAAAAAAGTGCCACACATGTGGTATCGCCGTACTCAGGAGAAGTAGTATAATGTGTTTTGGGGTGTATTTTTACACATACCCATGCTGGGTGGGAGAAATCTCTCTGTAAACGGACAATTGTGTGTAAAAACAAAATCAAAAAATTGTCATTTACAGAGATATTTCTCCCACCCAGCACGGGTATGTGTAAAAATACACCAAAAAACACATTGTACTACTTCTCCTGAGTACGGCAATACCACATGTGTGGCACTTTTTTGCAGCCTAACTGTGCTAAGGGGTCCAAAGTCCAATGAGCACCTTTAGGCTTTACAGGGGTGCTTACAATTAGGCACCCACCAAAATGCCAGGACAGTAAACACATCCCACAAATGACCCCATTTTGGAAAGTAGACACTTCAAGGTATTCAGAGAGGAGCATGGTGAGTCTGTGACAGATTTCATTTTTTTTTTTTGTCGCAAGTTAGAAGAAATGGAAACTTTTTTTTTTTTTGTCACAAAGTGTCATTTTCCGCTTACTTGTGACAAAAAATAATATCTTCTATGAACTCACTATGCCTCTCAGTGAATACTTTGGGATGTCTTCTTTCCAAAATGGGGTCATTTGGGGGGTATTTATACTATCCTGGAATTCTCGCCCCTCATGAAACATGACAAGGGGTCAGAAAAGTCATAGATGCTTGAAAATGGGAAAATTCACTTTTTGCACCATAGTTTTTAAATGCTATAGCTTTTACCCAAACCAATAAATATAGGCTAAATGGGTTTTTTTTCATCAAAAACATGTTTGTCCACATTTTTTGCGCTGCATGTATACAGAAATTTTACTTTATTTGAAAAATGTCAGCACAGAAAGTTAAAAAAAATCATTTTTTTGCCAAAATTCATGTCTTTTTTGATGAATATAATAAAAAGTAAAAATCGCAGCAGCAATCAAATAGCACCAAAAGAAAGCTTTATTAGTGACAAGAAAAGGAGCTAAAATTCATTTAGGTGGTAGGTTGTATGAGCGAGCAATAAACCGTGAAAGCTGCAGTGGTCTGAATGGAAAAAAAGTGCCTGGTGCTTAAAGAGAATCTGTATTGTTAAAATCGCACAAAAGTAAATATACCAGTGCGTTAGGGGACATCTCCTATTACCCTCTGACACAATTTCGCCGCTCCTCGCCGCATTAAAAGTGGTTAAAAACAGTTTTAAAAAGTGTGTTTATAAACAAACAAAATGGCCACCAAAACAGGAAGTAGGTTGATGTACAGTATGTCCACACATAGAAAATACATCCATACACAAGCAGGCTGTATACAGCCTTCCTTTTTAATCTCAAGAGATCATTTGTGTGTTTCTTTCCCCCTGTTCTCATGCACTGAAGTTTCAGGCTGCTCATTTCTTCCTGCAAACAGCTTTGCCCTTGTCTGTAATTCTTCAGTATGTGAAAGCCCAGCCAGCTCAGAGGATGATTTATCCAGCTTGTAAAAAAGAAGAGAGAAGCTGCCCTAATCTAAATAATACACAGACAGTGTGCATAGAGGGGCCTGGAAGGGGGAGTTCATAGCAGAACCACAACACTGAAGAACTTGGCAGCCTTCCAGACACAGGCTGACAAGTCTGACAGGGGAAAGATACATTGATTTATTACAGAGACTGTGACAGTAGAAAGTGCTGCAGTAAGCCAGAGCACATTAGAATAGCTTTTAGAACTTGTAGGATGATAAAAAACAGGATGCAATTTTTGTTACGGAGTCTGTTTAACCACTTCGGGACCACAGTCTTTTCGCCCCTTAAGGACCAGAGCCTTTTTCTCCATTCAGACCACTGCAGCTTTCACGGTTTATTGCTCGCTCATACAACCTACCACCTAAATGAATTTTACCTCCTTTTCTTGTCACTAATAAAGCTTTCTTTTGCTGCTATTTGATTGCTCCTGCGATTTTTACTTTTTATTATATTCATCAAAAAAGACATGAATTTTGGCAAAAAAATGATTTTTTTCACTTTCTGTGCTGACATTTTTCAAATAAAGTAAAATTTCTGTATACATACAGCGCGAAAAATGTGGACAAACATGTTTTGGATAAAAAAAAACCCATTCAGTGTATATTTATTGGTTTGGGTAAAAGTTATAGCGTTTACAAACTATGGTGCAAAAAGTGAATTTTCCCATTTTCAAGCATCTATGACTTTTCTGACCCCCTGTCATGTTTCATGAGGGGCTAGAATTCCAGGATAGTATAAATACCCCCCAAATGACCCCATTTTGGAAAGAAGACATCCCAAAGTATTCACTGAGAGGCATAGTGAGTTCATAGAAGATATTATTTTTTGTCACAAGTAAGTGGAAAATGACATTTTGTGACAAAAAAAAAAAAAAAAAAAAGTTTCCATTTCTTCTAACTTGCGACAAAAAAAAATGAAATCTGCCACGGACTCACCATGCCCCTCTCTGAATACCTTGAAGGGTCTACTTTTCAAAATGGGGTCATTTGTGGGGTGTGTTAACTGTCCTGACATTTTGGGGGTGCTAAATTGTAAGCACCCCTGTAAAGCCTAAAGGTGCTCATTGGACTTTGGACCCCTTAGCGCAGTTAGGCTGCAAAAAAGTGCCACACATGTGGTATTGCCGTACTCAGGAGAAGTAGTATAATGTGTTTTGGGGTGTATTTTTACACATACCCATGCTGGGTGGGAGAAATATCTCTGTAAATGACAATTTTTTAATTTTTTTTACACACAATTGTCCATTTACAGAGTTATTTCTCCCACCCAGCATGGGTATGTGTAAAAATACACCACAAAACACATTATACTACTTCTCCCGAGTACGGCGATACCACATGTGTGGCACTTTTTTGCACCCTAACTGCGCTAAGGGGCCCAAAGTCCAATGAGTACCTTTAGGATTTCACAGGTCATTTTGCGACATTTGGTTTCAAGACTACTCCTCACGGTTTAGGGCCCCTAAAATGCCAGGGCAGTATAGGAACCCCACAAATGACCCCATTTTAGAAAGAAGACACCCCAAGGTATTCCGTTAGGAGTATGGTGAGTTCATAGAAGATTTTATTTTTTGTCACAAGTTAGCGGAACATGACACTTTGTGGAAAAAAACAATTAAAATCAATTTCCGCTAACTTGTGACAAAAAAATAAAATCTTCTATGAATTCCCCATACTCCTAACTGAATACCTTGGGGTGTCTTCTTTCTAAAATGGGGTCATTTGTGGGGTTCCTATACTGCCCTGGCATTTTAGGGGCCCTAAACCGCGAGGAGTAGTCTGGAAATCAAATTCCGCAAAATGACCTGTGAAATCCTAAAGGTACTCATTGGACTTTGGGCCCTTTAGCGCAGTTAGGGTGCAAAAAAGTGCCACACATGTGGTATTGCCGTACTCGGGAGAAGTAGTATAATGTGTTTTGGGGTGTATTTTTACACATACCCATGCTGGGTGGGAGAAATAACTCTGTAAATGGACAATCGTGTGTAAAAAAATCAAAAGATTGTCATTTACAGAGGTATTTCTCCCACCCAGCATGGGTATGTGTAAAAATACACCACAAAACACATTATACTACTTCTCCCGAGTACGGCAATACCACATGTGTGGCACTTTTTTGCACCCTAACTGCGCTAAAGGGCCCAAAGTCCAATGAGTACCTTTAGGATTTCACAGGTCATTTTGCGACATTTGGTTTCAAGACTACTCCTCACGGTTTAGGGCCCCTAGAATGCCAGGGCAGTATAGGAACCCCACAAATGACCCCATTTTAGAAAGAAGACACCCCAAGGTATTCCGTTAGGAGTATGGTGAGTTCATAGAAGATTTTATTTTTTGTCACAAGTTAGCGGAACATGACACTTTGTGGAAAAAAACAATTAAAATCAATTTCTGCTAACTTGTGACAAAAAAATAAAATCTTCTATGAATTCCCCATACTCCTAACTGAATACCTTGGGGTGTCTTCTTTCTAAAATGGGGTCATTTGTGGGGTTCCTATACTGCCCTGGCATTTTAGGGGCCCTAAACCGTGAGGAGTAGTCTGGAAATCAAATTCCGCAAAATGACCTGTGAAATCCTAAAGGTACTCATTGGACTTTGGGCCCTTTAGCGCAGTTAGGGTGCAAAAAAGTGCCACACATGTGGTATTGCCGTACTCGGGAGAAGTAGTATAATGTGTTTTGGGGTGTATTTTTACACATACCCATGCTGGGTGGGAGAAATAACTCTGTAAATGGACAATCGTGTGTAAAAAAATCAAAAGATTGTCATTTACAGAGGTATTTCTCCCACCCAGCATGGGTATGTGTAAAAATACACCACAAAACACATTATACTACTTCTCCCGAGTACGGCAATACCACATGTGTGGCACTTTTTTGCACCCTAACTGCGCTAAAGGGCCCAAAGTCCAATGAGTACCTTTAGGATTTCACAGGTCATTTTGCGACATTTGGTTTCAAGACTACTCCTCACGGTTTAGGGCCCCTAGAATGCCAGGGCAGTATAGGAACCCCACAAATGACCCCATTTTAGAAAGAAGACACCCCAAGGTATTCCGTTAGGAGTATGGTGAGTTCATAGAAGATTTTATTTTTTGTCACAAGTTAGCGGAACATGACACTTTGTGGAAAAAAACAATTAAAATCAATTTCTGCTAACTTGTGACAAAAAAATAAAATCTTCTATGAATTCCCCATACTCCTAACTGAATACCTTGGGGTGTCTTCTTTCTAAAATGGGGTCATTTGTGGGGTTCCTATACTGCCCTGGCATTTTAGGGGCCCTAAACCGTGAGGAGTAGTCTGGAAATCAAATTCCGCAAAATGACCTGTGAAATCCTAAAGGTACTCATTGGACTTTGGGCCCTTTAGCGCAGTTAGGGTGCAAAAAAGTGCCACACATGTGGTATTGCCGTACTCGGGAGAAGTAGTATAATGTGTTTTGGGGTGTATTTTTACACATACCCATGCTGGGTGGGAGAAATAACTCTGTAAATGGACAATCGTGTGTAAAAAAATCAAAAGATTGTCATTTACAGAGGTATTTCTCCCACCCAGCATGGGTATGTGTAAAAATACACCACAAAACACATTATACTACTTCTCCCGAGTACGGCAATACCACATGTGTGGCACTTTTTTGCACCCTAACTGCGCTAAAGGGCCCAAAGTCCAATGAGTACCTTTAGGATTTCACAGGTCATTTTGCGACATTTGGTTTCAAGACTACTCCTCACGGTTTAGGGCCCCTAGAATGCCAGGGCAGTATAGGAACCCCACAAATGACCCCATTTTAGAAAGAAGACACCCCAAGGTATTCCGTTAGGAGTATGGTGAGTTCATAGAAGATTTTATTTTTTGTCACAAGTTAGCGGAACATGACACTTTGTGGAAAAAAACAATTAAAATCAATTTCTGCTAACTTGTGACAAAAAAATAAAATCTTCTATGAATTCCCCATACTCCTAACTGAATACCTTGGGGTGTCTTCTTTCTAAAATGGGGTCATTTGTGGGGTTCCTATACTGCCCTGGCATTTTAGGGGCCCTAAACCGTGAGGAGTAGTCTGGAAATCAAATTCCGCAAAATTACCTGTGAAATCCTAAAGGTACTCATTGGACTTTGGGCCCTTTAGCGCAGTTAGGGTGCAAAAAAGTGCCACACATGTGGTATCGCCGTACTCGGGAGAAGTAGTACAATGTGTTTTGGGGTGTATTTTTACACATACCCATGCTGGGTGGGAGAAATAACTCTGTAAATGGACAATTGTGTGTAAAAAAATCAAAAGATTGTCATTTACAGAGGTATTTCTCCCACCCAGCATAGGTATGTGTAAAAATACACCCCAAAACACATTATACTACTTCTCCCGAGTACGGCGATACCACATGTGTGGCACTTTTTTGCACCCTAACTGCGCTAAGGGGCCCAGAGTCCAATGAGTACCTTTAGGCTTTACAGGGGTGCTCAAAATTTAGCACCCCGCCCACTTGCCAGGACAGTTAACAAACCCCACAAATGACCCCATTTTGGAAAGAATACACGCTAAGGTATTCCATGAGGGCCATGGTGAGTTCATAGAAAATTTTATTTTTTGTCACAAGTTAGCGGAAAATGACATTTTGTGAAAAAAAAAAAAAAAACACAAAACCACAATTTCTGCTAACTTGTGACAAAAAATAAAACATTCTATGAACTCACCATGCACCTCACGGAATACTTTGGGGTGTCCTCTTTCCAAAATGGCATCATTCGTGGGGTCTGTCCTGGCATTTTAGGGTCTCTGCAATCATTACATGTATGGCCAGTATTAGGAGTTTCTGCTATACTCCTTATATTGGGCATAAGGGTAATGCACTGTGGGCTGAAAGGAAAAATGAACGTCAAACAATCAATCAATGTGGATGCCAAAAAATTTTGAAAAAAAAAAAAGAGGAGGAAGGCGTCTGCCAGGACATAGGAGCTGCCGCCCCAAAAATCCAAACCCACCAGCTCGTATGCCCTGGCAAACCTGATTTATCCATTCACACTGATCGATGTGGATGAACAAATCATTGCCAGAGTTCTTTTTTGATACAAAGTGTTTGCCAAAGCATATGAATCCCCAACACCACTCCTCGGCCCATATGCCTCGGCAAACGTATCTTTTTGACTGCGGAGGAGAAATCTCGTCCTGCAGCGCTACATGCACCGACTTGTGTGTAAGCTGACAGACGCGCAATGTTCTGTCAGGATGCACCATCAGTGCTGCAGCTGATTGGTCGGTCTGGATAGAAAAAAAGACAAAACAATACAAAAAGGAGGGGAAGGCGTCTGCCAGGACATAGGAGCTGCCGCCCCAAAAATCCAAACCCACCAGCTCGTATGCCCTGGCAAACCTGATTTATCCATTCACACCGATCGATGTGGATGAACAAATCATTGCCAGAGTTCTTTTTTGATACAAAGTGTTTGCCAAAGCATATGAATCCCCAACACCACTCCTCGGCCCATATGCCTCGGCAAACGTATCTTTTTGACTGCGGAGGAGAAATCTCGTCCTGCAGCGCTGCATGCACCGACTTGTGTGTAAGCTGACAGACGCGCAACGTTCTGTCAGGATGCACCATCAGTACTGCAGCTGGTTAGTCGTTCGCTCGGTCCACCTGGAAGGTTATTGGATGGAAAAAGAGAAAAAAAAACCCAAAAAACAAGCAAGCAGCAAAGCAATTACTTCATTAACATTAATAACCTTTGAACTTTTTTAATAAAAAACTTAACATTGCAAACCAAACATTAACTTCTTTGCTTACCTGTTTTTTGTTTTTTTTTAACTTACCTCCCGAGGACAAACCTCTCCTCCCCCATGGAACAATGTGCGAAGTGCAAATCGCACAGAGTTGTGGCGAAATACATTCCGCAATTTGTCCCAAGTGAAAGGAGAGGTTTCTGGCAGCCCTGTGTATTAGGGTCTCTGGAAACCCGATGTTTGGTTTCACACTGCATATTGACATATCCGGTGGGTCGAGCCCGCCGCACCGTATCGTCCAAAACAGACCTTCAGGCAATACCACAAGAGTAGCATTCGGCCTAGTAATGAACTGCGTCGCCATAGACTAACATGACTTCCGCGCCGATCGATATTGCCACAGAAGCCACGCAGTAACGTAGGCATGCACTAGCGTTAAGTCAAGCACTTCCGGCGTAGGGGGGGACCGCAAAGTGTGACTTTTGCTAGGCATTTTGCCCTAACGCATCGCAGCAGTGTGAAATAGCACTGAGAGACCCTTGTGTGCCTACCGCTGTGTGTGGAGTTCCCTATTCTCTAATAGTGTACCTGCTCGTGGTACCTCTCAAAACACTCCCCTAGGCATAGGCCAGGCTGGTCAGGACAGGTGGGACAATAAACAGTGGTGTCACGCCTTATTCCAGCCCTGCTGCAGACACGACAGCGTTTTCTTCGGATTCGTTGACCTGGGGTAGTCGGAATTGGATAGGCGTAATGCCTTCCATGTAGCCGGCTAGTTGCATCTTGGGGTTGGGCCACGGCACCTCCTGGATACAGGAGTTCCATCACGATCTGTTTATTAAATTGAATAAACGAGCCAGTTCTCCCAGCCTTACTGTAGAGAACAAAGCTGTTGTAAATTGCCAATTGAATGAGGTAAAAAGACACTTTTTTATACCAGCGTCTTGTTTTTCGAGCAACTAAATAGGGCGCTAACCTCTGGTCATTGAAGTCCACCCCTCCCATGTTAGTATTATACTCGTGGGCGACAAGGGGTTTTTCAATGACCTTAGTTCGCCGTTGAATTTCAACTGTCGTGTCTGCGTGAATGGTGGACAGGAAGTAAACCTCCCTCTTGTCCTTCCATTTCACCGCGAGCAGGTCGTCAGCACACAAGGCGGCCCTCTGCCCCCGTTGAAGTTTGGTGGTAATGAGCCGTTGGGGGAAGCCCCGGCGACTAGGCCGCACGGTGCCACAGCATCGGATTTTTTCTATTTTTAAGTGCTGAAAGAGGGCCACACTTGTGTAATAATTGTCCACAAAAAGATGGTACCCCTTCTGGAACAAGGGTGACACCAAGTCCCACACAACCTTTCCACTGCTCCCCAGGTAGTCAGGGCATCCGACCGGCTCCAATTTTGAGTCTTTTCCCTCATAGACCCTAAAATAAGATGTATAGCCTGTGGCCCTTTCACAGAGCTTATACAGTTTCACCCCATACCGGGCGCGCTTGTTTGGGATGTACTGTTTGATGCGAAGGCGCCCGGTAAAGCGTATGAGGGACTCGTCTACGCAGATGTCCTGGTCAGGGGTATAAGCATCTGCAAATCTGGATGACAGGTGGTCTATGAGGGGTCGAATTTTGTGGAGCCGGTCAAAAGCAGGGTGGTCACTTCGATGACAGGTTTCGTTGTCATTGAAGTGCAGGAAGCTCAGGATGTTCTCAAATCGTGTCCTGGACATGGCAGCAGAGTACAGGGGAACATGATGTGCTGGGTCCGTAGACCAATAAGACCGCAACACATTCTGCTTTACTAGTCCCGTGTGAAGGATAAGGCCCAAAAAAATTTTCATTTCGGAAACTTGGACTGGTTTCCACCGAAAAGGCTGGGCAAGGTACTTTTCTGGATTGGCGGTTATATATTGTGTGGCCTTACGGTTGGTCTCTGCCACAATTAAGTCCAAGAGATCCTGGGTGAAGAACAGATAGAAAAAGTCTAGGGCCGATCCTAGATTATCTGTCTCCACCTGGACTCCAGACTGGGCGGTGAAAGGGGGAAGTACGGGTGCGGCGGAATCAGGGGATTGCCAATTTGGGTTTGCCAGCACCTCTGGTAAATTAGGGGTAGTACGGGCCCGTCTTCTTGGTGGCTGCGACTGGGATCTTACTGCACGTGCCACCGAACCAGTTTCAACTTCCATGCTGGTGCTCGCCACTTCACCAGGGTCTACGGAAGTACTGGTGCTAGGTCCAGGAGATGTTGTGCTGCTGGTGCCTGCCCCACTATGAAATCTCAGACCAGCACGAACACCACTCTGCTGCCCTTGAGGCTGATCCTGCGCCACCTGCGGTCCAACAACATGGGGTGTGGTACGCCTGGCTTTAGCCGGGACCTCAACCTCGTCATCACTATCGGTCAGTGAGCCACTGCTCAATTCAGGTTCAAACTCTGACCCGGAAGATTCGTCGAATGAGGCGTCCCAATCGTCCTCATCCGACTGGGCCATGTACCTGAGAACCTCATCATCGGAATACCCCTTTCTTGCCATGGTGGGCTGCTAAATTTAGGGGGTATTCCTCTGAGACTACGCAGAAAAAAGAGCACCTACCTAGCAAAAGGGAGTATTTGAGAGGTAGAAAGCTGTGCTCACTGAGTTTTGATAAAAAAAATAAATCAAAACTGAGGTTTACAGTGCCACAGCTATTGTACAGTGTTTTTTGCAGTGATCAGAAAAAAAATTCTGTCACTGCGGTGGGGCGGGCTGAACGCAAGTGCAGGCGAACGATCAGGCCTGATCGGGCAAACACTGCGTTTTTTTTTGTGGATCCTAGTGACCCTAATAGATCTGACTGCGATCAGTAATGATCACTTACAGATACTATATAGTACCAATGTTGATTAGCGACAGTGATGACGCTAATTAGTGACTGTGGTGCAGTGGGCTGAGCACTAACTGACACTTACAAAGGGGCCTAGCTAACTGGCCTAACTGCTAACACTAGTGATACTAAAAAAGTGACAGTTTTCACTGTTTTTAGATCACTTGGATAGTGACAGGGGGGTGGTGGCGAGTGGGGAATCGGAGGCAATCAGAAACAATCACAGGACAATCAAAGGCAATCACAGGGCAATCGCAGGCCAATCACAGGGCACTCAATTCCCGGGACAATCAAAGTCAATCACAGGGCAATCAAACCAATCACGACACAATCAAAGCCGATCACAGGCCAATCAAAGCAAATCACAGGCCAATCACAGGCCAATCACAGGGCAATCAAACCAATCACGACACAATCAAAGCCGATCACAGGCCAATCACAGGGCAATCAAAGCCGATCACGGGACAATCAAAGCCGATCACGGGACAATCAAAGCCGATCACGGGACAATCAAAGACGATCACAGGCCAATCACAGGGCAATCACGGGACAATCAAAAAAATCACGGGACAATCAAATACAATTACAGCACAATGAAATTGAATGTCAGCACAATGAAATTGAATGTCAGCACAATCAAATACAATTGCAGCACAATCAAATACAATGCACTGGGAAGGTGATTGGGGGGGGGGGCTGAGGGCGATCTAAGGGTGTGGGGGGTTGATTAGGTGCCCGCACGGGGCAGACTGGGTCCTGATCTGGTGGGTGGCAGACACAGGGGGTGACGATAGGAGATCAGTGAGGGATTACAGGGGAGAATAGATGTAAACAATGCACTGGGGAGGTTATCAGGAGGGGGGGGTCTGAGGGCAATCTGAGGGTCTGGGTGGGTGATCAGGTGCCCCCAAGGGACAGTTTAGGGTCTGCGCTGATGGGTGGTGGTGACAAGGGGTGATAGACAGGTGATAGACAGGTGATCAGTGGGTAAGGCAGCTATATAGCTGTATACACTATACAGGGGGGTGGTCTGGGAGGGGGGTCTGGGGGGGATCTGAGGGTAGGGGGGGTGATCAGGGGACCCTAGGGGGCAGTTAGGGACCTAACCTAGGGGATAGCGTCCCTAGATAGTGACAGGGAGTGATTGATAGGTTCTTAGGTGGGTGGTGGGGTGCTAGCAGTGGTGTGCTGGGGTGGTCAGGGGGGGTTCTGAGGGCTGGGGTGGGCGATCGGGTGGTCTGTGTGGGTGAAAACAAGTGTTGTGGTACTTATCAGCAGGCTGCCTGTCCTCTCTGATGGTCGCACGACGAGTGACCATCAGCGGAGGAGGCAGCCAGTATAATACACTTTGTTACAATAACAAAGTGTATTATACTCCTCTGATTGGCCGGATCGCCGCATTTGAAACCCGCCGGCGCTGCTAATTGGCCGGCGGGTTTCCGTGCAGAGTGGGCGGAGCCTATTGCCGGCGGCGATCGCGTCATTGATGACGCGATCGCCGCACAGCCACCGCTGATGCCGCCCCCGCCGATGGGCGTATTGCGGTCGTTTGGGCCCGGACTTTGCCGCCGCCCATCGGCTGGGGGCGGTCGTTATGTGGTTAAGGGGGTAAAGCCCAGGGTCCTCAGGTGGTTAAAGCTAGCCTTTCTATATTTAGGCTTATAAGTGGCTTGTAGCTGACAGTGTACACTCTGTATTTCTTTTCATGCTGCCTTCTTTTTATGGTAGACACAGATATTGATATGCCTACCCCCTGGAAAATGTTGTTCACTTTGTTGGCTGTTGTGAATAGGTTTCTATACACCATGGAAATGATTTCGTCATCATTCACCACTGTTGTCTTAAGTGGACTTTTTGTGTTGCTGAATTCACCAGTGCTTACTTTCTTTCTCAGGATGTACCAAACTGTAAATGTTGTCACTCATAATATTGTAGCAATTTCTTGAATGTTTTTTTTTTTCTGTTTTCACAGCTTAAAGAGACTCTGAAGCGAGAATAAATCTCGCTTCAGAGCTCATAGTTAGCAGGGGCATGTGTGCCCCTTCTAAACCGCCGCTATCCCGCGGCTAAACGAGGGTCCCTGACCCCCCAAATCCCCTCCGTGCAGCGGGGGATTACTTCCTGTTTGAGGCAGGGCTAATCGCCTCAGCCCTGCCCCACGCGCGTCTGTCAGCGCGTATCTCCGCCTCTCCCCCGCCCCTCTGTCTTCCTTCGCTGAGAGGGGCGGGGGAGAGGCGGCGATGCGCCGCTGATAGACGCGACTAGAGGCAGGGCTGCAGCCGTTAGCCCTGCTTCTAGGAGCAGCAAAATCTACGAGACCAATTTGGTTGTTGATTTTGCAGGGGGGGGGGGGGGTCGGGGGTGAAGGGACCCCCGTTTAGCCGCAGGATAGCGGCGTTTTAGCATGAGCTCTGAAGCGAGAATTATTCTCGCTTCAGTGTCTCTTTAAGAATGGCTTCTTTCACCTGCATGGAGAGCTCCTTTGCCCACATGTTGTCTATTCACAGCAAAATCTTCCACGTGCAAGCACCACATCTCAAATCGTGTCCAGGCTTTTTATTTGCTTAGTTGATAATGACGGGCTTGCCAACACTTGCCTTTTAAAATAGCCTTTGAGCCAATTGTCCAATTGCTTTTGAACCCCTGAAATGAAGGGATTGTTAAAAAAATGCTTTAGTTCCCTCACATTTTTATATAATTTTGCTCAGCTTAACTGGATTTGAGCTGAAAGTCTGCACTTCAGCTGCATCTGAGTTTGTTTCATTTAAAATTCATTGTGGTAATGCACAGAACCAACATTAGAAAAAGTTTTCGCTGTACAAATATTTATGAACCTAACTAAATACTGATCCCTGAAATCCATTTTATTGTGTTCTCCATGTTTACTGTTACTTATTGTTACTACACAGCAATAACACTAGACTCTTTCTCTGAATACTTAATGCATGTGCTTACATTGTTTTTAAATTCTTTTATAATAATGGTAATAAAACATATATTAAATATAGATCACTACATTTTTAACCAGTTGGAGCTTGGTTACAGTGTAGCTGCATGAATAATATTTTATTTTTGTATGTCTGATTGATTTTAATACCTTATAAATTGAATATAATGGTGCCAATCAACTTCCTTGCATGTTTTTTTTTTCATTTCTAGGTGTTCACTGTACTCATGGGTTTAACCGCACTGGTTTCTTAATCTGTGCCTTTTTAGTAGCGAAGATGGATTGGAGGTAACTAATTATACATTTATTTTACTCTGTGATTGGTAGATTGTTGTAAAAACAAATATTATACAACCCTTTTTCCCCAAAAAGTTGTAGCTCTGTAAAATGTAAACCAAATTTAGAATATTGTGGTTTTAAAATATGAACCCTGTAATTTTAATTAAAGTGGATCCGAGGTGAACTTTTACACATTGCATAATTGTGTTACTTTCCTATTGTTTATAGGGCATTCCTCAAGCCAAATTCTTTTTTGTTATTGTTTTAATACTCTAATTCCATATAAACTAAAAAAGTCACGCCCACAGGGTTTCAGAGAGCCTTGGCAGTAGCAAGGGCTCATGGGAGCTCAGTCTGGGCAGGAGGAGGGGGAGGTGTTACTAACCATTGATTTCAGAGGCAGAGGGGAGGAGGAGAGGGGATTAGGCTGATGGCTCAAGATACAGCTAAGCCTGCCTCTGGTTAATGTTTACAAACAACATGGCTGCTGTCATTGTATCACAGGAATAAATAATCATATTCTATTAAAACTGTTTGCAGCTAGATTTGCTGTGTAAACCATCTAAACTTTAGATAAGATATATAGACAAGTTACTTATTACAGTTCGTTTTTCATCTCGGATCCGCTTTAACCACTTCACCCCAAAGGGGTTTTTACCCTAGCAGACAAAAGCAATTTTCATCTTTCAGTGCTCATCCCTTTCATTTGCCAATAGCTTAATGACTACTAATCAGAATGAAATGATCTATATCTTGTTTTTTTCACCACCAATTAGGCTTTTTGGGGGTTGATATTTGTTTTCAGTAATTACTCTAATTTCTATGCATTTTAAAGGGGAAAAACGAGCATAGAAATGAAAAAATCCACTATTTCTCCAATTTCATCCCCTATAGTTTTAATATAAACACTGCTACTGTACATAAAACCCACACATTTTATCTGCCTATTTGTCCTGGTTATCACAAGGTTTTAATAATGTCCCTAGTACAGAGTATGGTGGCAAAATATTATTTGGAAATAAAGGTGTATTTTTTCTAATCTTACATGCACGTGCGTGGGAATGCACGTGCACACGCAAGATTGCACATGAGCGCACAGGCACACATTTACACACGCACAGTAGCAGCCGCACTGTTTGACTTATAAACACGTCCTTGAGCCATTAAGAGGCTCTAGCAGGACGTTTTTTTATAAATCTGCTTGTCATTAATTGGTTAATATTAATACACTATGGCATATCTCGGAACTGAGGTATATGATGCATAATAATTTTAAATATTATGCGGGCAACACGTTTCAAAAAAGGATGCCTAAAAAATTCTCTGGCATGCTTATTTTACAGCTTATAGTAGGGTTGGTTCATAAAGCTTTTCTTATGAATTAACTCCCCTTATTTATTTTCCACCTTACGGCATGTTTCCATTGCTGAGAATCCGGGCCGATTCCCCGCCCACGAATTTGGATGGATTTTAGCAGCCTAAAGAAGTCTATGTAAGCCATCCGAATTCATGGGCAAGGAAAAATCTGAGGCCCTACAGCATAATTTTGTGCGTGCCAGTCCGAATCCCATAGCCGCGCATAGCACGGCTAGAGGGATTCGGCTGCGAGAGGCAACATCTGTGCCGGTGCACAAGTGGAAACAAGGCCTAACTGTAAATGGTACGTACACACGTCAGATACTTCGGAATGACTTGTCATTAAAACCGGTCTAACAGGTTTGAACAACAGTTGGGCGTGTGTACAAACGATCATTAGACTGAGGCAGGGAACACACTTGTCTTTCAGTTTTCCGCACGCATTTTTCTGCACACGTTTTCTGCATACCGCGTGTGTTTCTATGCGTTTTTTCCCCAGCAGCTAATGTAACTGATAGAGAAAACTGACAAAATGTGCAGAGTCATCATGCAGAATGTCAATTTTTGAACACAAAAATCGCATTAAGTGTGAACTAGCAAATTGATTGACATGACTTCTCAGTTTTTCTGTGCAGAAAATGTGTGTCAAGTGTGTTCCCTGCCTTATGGCAGCAGTTTTGACTGATCCACTTGGTGGATCCATGGACTAACTGTCGCTCAAACGACAGGTCTATACATGTGTTCAGATGACTTGTTGTTTGAAAGTCTATTAAGGTGCGTACACACGCACTACCAGCGGCAACGAAGGGTCAGCTGGACCCTCCCACTGGGTGGACTTTTAGCCGACAGTAGCGCATGTGTACGCGCTGTCGGCGGACTGATAAGGCTGTTTCTGAACGATCCGCTGAGCAGTAAAATTGCAGCGCTCGCTATTTTGCTGCAGTTGTACCATGATTTTAAAGCAAGTCGATAAAACGACCCGCAAAACGCTCTTTAGTGTACCAGGGCCCTTAGAAAGGTTAGATAATTTAAGAGAAAAGCTCTGAATCAACCCCAATGTCACTAACATTTTGCCACTGAATAAACTAGTGTTTATTTATTTTCCGTATTGCACAATTATTCTGGTCTTTTGTTACACCATCCTATATTTTTTTCTAAATGTGTTGCTTGCATAAAAATCTAAATTTTTCATAAAACAAGTTTCAATTCTAGCTTTTTTTTCCTGTAATAAGTGTTTTTATACATTTTTTTTAACACAGTCAGACAGAAAAAGGTGCAAAACAATGTTGACTATAGATGGGTACAATAAACAAATTATCACAAAATCAGCCAGCTGACCATGCATTATGAAACGACCAATGACGATCTAATAGTGAGCCTCCAAAATCTTGAGTTGTATTCAAGACCAGGCTATAGTAACATACAAGTGGTGTTATAAAATCAGGCATTAATATATTATTAGCAAAACTTATTTTCAAATCTAAGATCTTGATTTGCTGATCATTGTGGTCTGTAAAATGTAAATAAAGTGTCCCAACTTTTTGGAAACTAGGACTCTGAGGACAATCACATGGCCATTGAGCTATAAATTGATTTGTATAGAGCTAACCTATTCCGTGGTGATATAAAAATAAACTTCTTATAGATCAGCATCTCTCAATATTAATGCAACATCATTTACATGAACAATCCAGGGCAGCATGGATCAAAACACAGTTTTGTATAGAATATTTTGTGCTAGTACACATTTGTGTGCTAGTACACATATACTGTATGTCTGTCAGCAAAGTCAGCAGTACCATGATTCAATGGGGGGACGGGGGTAGTTCAGTGAATGGTAGTTTCGTAGACCGCTGAAGAGACTGGCAGAGGCATGTGAGAAGTCTTGTGAGTGGAAGAGGAAAGAGTTGGTGGGTAGATGAGGGGGAAATCAAGAGTAGACTGTAGGTTACGTGTATAATGGTATCTTGAAGCAAGTGCAAACCTTGAACAGTATCCATTGTTTGATGGTCAACTAATAGAGCAGCATCTGATGAGCAAGTGGAGAAGTAAATATGTTGAGCAACAGAGTTCAGAATGGACTGGAGAGGTGCTAGCTAGAGATGATTAATGAAATGCTAATAACTTTCTAATTGAATCTAATTTTATGTTAATGTTATGCAAGTTTATGGGGTTTATGATTGGACTAATCCAATCTGTTGCTGATTATTATGATTGGTCCAAATCATAATAAATACATTGAATTTTCCAGTTCAATTCCAGGCATGTTAGATTACTGAAATCTGCTGGGAATTGTTTTCCCAAAATGCCTGATTTTTTTTTTTCTGCCCTGACTTATTGTTTCTTCAATTTTTTCACGTTCCACAGGCATCTTCCCTATCTCATTATAATATATGTATAATATGTGTGTACCAGCCGAAACAGTCTTTTTTAAATACCCACCTTCCTTTCTATTATTATTGATTTATATAGTGCCAGCATCTTTCATGGCGCTATACAACCGCATACAGGGTATAACAATACAAAATGCAACAGTTAATACAAGACAAGAGTGGATTAACTGCAGACATTTACAAAGGGGTGAGAGATGTGTACACACATTACACAGCTTCGTGAGACAAAAGGGGAAGAGAGCCCTGGCATAAAAGGCCTTAAGCCTCATCTACACGAAGCGATCCGGCGGCTCGATTAGCCGCCGGATCGTCTCTTCCGCATCCCCGCTCGCCGCGTGTGCGCCAGATTCGATCCGCCCTCGTCACCTCCCGGCGCCGCTTATCTTCCGCTCGATTCCCTGCCATTGTCCCCTCGTGGGGAACGAGCAGGGAATCGGTGGTGGCAAGATCCGACCTGTCTGATCTTATCTATCGAGCCGCATCGGTGGCTCGATTGATAAGTAACATCGCTTCATGTAGACGAGGCTTTACAGTCTAAATGTTTAAGGGATAGAACAATAGGTAAAGGGAAGCTGTGTATGACTTGGTAGAAATAGTGGTCAGTGGACAAAGTGTCCTAGGTAGGAGAGTATGCTTGCCCGAAGAGGTGAGTTTTCAGATTGCGCCTAAAAAGAGTAAGTGTGAGTGTGTGGGAGGTGTGTTGAGGGAGAGTGTTCCAGAGGAGGAGAGAGGATCAAGAGAAGTCTTGTAAGCGGAAGTGAGAAGAGGTGACCAGAGAAGAAGATAGGAGAATATCGTTAGTAGAGCTGAGATTGCGCGTAGAATGGTATCTGGAAATACGTTGATTTAGATAGGAAAGGGCTAGGTTGTGGTTGTTTCCTTTGTGTAACTGGCAGCCAGTGAAGGGATTGACAGAAGGGCATTGGGCTGGAGAAGCGGGAGGAGAGGTGGATTAGTCGTGCAGCAGAGTTCATGATGGACTGTAGCGGAGCTAAACAGTTGGCTAGGAGGCCGCAGAGCAGAGAGTTGCAATAGTCTAGTCGTGAAATAATCAGGGCATGCACCAGAAGTTTGGTAGTGTCCTGTGTGAGAAAAGGGCGGATGCAGGAGATGTTTTTTTAGGTGGAGGCGACAAGAGGAGGCTAGTTTGTCAATGTGTGGTTTGAATGAGTCCAATATTACACCTAGGCAGCGAGCCTAGGGGATAGGTGTTGTAGAAGGGCCATTAATAGAAATAGTGATGACAGGCCGGGATATTGAATTGTGAGGTGGGAAGATTGTCATTTCAGTCTTGTCCAAATTGAGTATTACAAAACGCGAGGACATGAAGGAGGCGATTGCATTGAGACAGTCGGGGACACGAGTTGTTAAAGTATTCAAGTCAGGTGCTGAAATTTAGATCTGGGTATCAGTATATAGGTGATATTGGAAGCTGAAGGAACTGATGAGTTGACCAAGACCGTATGTGTAGATAGAGAAAAGGAGAGGTCCGAGGACTGAGCCTTTGAGAACTCCCAATGGTGAGGGGACATAGAGAGGAAGTGGTGCCGGAGTGGGCGACTCTGAAGGTCCTAGCTGAGAGGTAGGAGGAAAGCCAGGAGAGAGCAAGACCCTAGATGCCCATGGATGAGAGGATTTGGAGATGGATAGATGGTCCACTGTGTCAAAAGCGGAAGAGAGGTCTAGGAGGATAAGAATAGAGTAGAGGCATTTAAATTTAGCAATCTACTGGAAAGCTATATTCACACTGACTTGATTTGCCATCTCCGAACCAACTATCTTTTTGATAACCTCCAATCTGGTGTCCACTCAACTCTCACTTAAAAAGAACCCGAGATGAACACACACTTACCGAAGAAGAGAGAAGACTCTGGCTATTATAGAGGCTTCCCGTGTCCTGGCCACCCGGGTCTCTACAGAAGGTCCGGGATGCACTCCTCTGCATGGGAAGCCTCTGCAGGTTTCAGTGGCTTCCCTTTTCTTTGTCAGGTATGCGGTTTCTTACCCAAGGTTCGCCTCAGGTGCACTTTAAATTGCTAATGATTTACTTCAAAGTCCAAAGATCATTGCTTCTTCTTGGTCTGTCTTGTCTTGGGTCCTGCACTCTTTTGGCTGATCTCTTATATTTGTCACAGGACAATTTAGGATTTCCGAGCTCCCACACGATCTTCACCTCTTACCCAGTCTTACTTGAAGTATTTTAAAGGCTCAACTCTCAATCCTCCTCTTTTCTATCTTTACCTATAGTCTAGGTCCATTAATTAATCAATCCTGTATCCCCAGCTACCCAAATGCCACTTCTTTTCTTTCATGTACTCCCACTTTTTGAAACTTAACATTAACAAAACTAGATTTGCGATTTTTTTTTTTCTACTCAAAAGAACAATCAATATCCACTACACACCAATTACCTAATCTCTTCTTGTACGTTGCCTAGGAGTTGCCCTTGATTTTGCTCTCTTTCAAACATCAGATTAATACACTAATGAGTTGTCTTCAGTTTAAAATATGTCTCTTGCATTCACCTTTTCCTAGCCTAGAACACAACAAAAATGTTACTGCATACGCTCACTATATCCTGTATAGATTACTGTAATGTCCTCCTGTGCAGCCGGCTAGGGAATTGATGGGCACCACTCCAGGCCATCCGGAACTCATACACCTTTCTTCACGCTACTGTGGTGCTGCTTGTCTCTATCTCACTCTACATTGGCTGCCTGTCTCTTAAAGCGTATTACTTTAACCTGTGAGGCTGTTCATAATGCAGCTTCTTCATACACTGCTGAACTAATCAATCCACAAATACTACTCGCAACGTAATCTCTGCTCTATTATTATTATTATTGATTTGTAAAGTGCCAGCATATTCCGTGGCACTGTGCAAAGTAACAAAACGAACATTGGGTACATAATAATACAGACAAATGGAATGCACAATATACAAAATACATAATTGGTGACAAAAGACAGAATCAATATAGAATTGGTAAGGACAATGACAAAAGTAACATGATGAATAAATTGTATAATGAATTCCAAGACACAAGGACGAGAGAGCCCTGCCCTTGTGAGCTTACGATCTAAAGGAATAGGGGGGAAACAAGAGGTGCTTTAGAAATAAAATTCTGATCTGCTTTAACCACTGCTCCCCAGACCTGCATTCAGGGCTTCTTCCAGACTTCTCCTTTCCTCTGAAGCACACTTCCACTTATCTAATGACCCATTATGATTTCTTTAAAGGTAAAATACAGGAAAAGCAAGATCCCCCAATAGTGCAATTGATAAGTACCAATGAATAACAGGTAAGAATACTTACTTATCAATTGCACTATAATTTCACTACCTCCTCACTGACTATGCACTTTATTACCTTATGGTTTCTTCGTAGCACTTTCATTGTTGGCACTGAGCACTTTACTTACCTCATACCTTACTATTTACTATATCTGGAGTTGAGGAAGGGTTGGGCAGTATTGATTTGATATGTATATTGATTATTATATTACATTATATGTGTATACCTGGACATCCTGGTTTTAAATGTTTTTATATTTTTTTGAGTAACTGATAAGTACGATAAAGCTCATTTGTATAATTGTCTGGTAAGACCTTGTGTGGTGCGGTGTTTTTTTGGGGGGGATCTTGCTTTTCCTTTATTTTACCTTTAGTGTTTGAGGATCCCCTTTCCGCACACACCATTACCACTATATGACTTCATGAGCTTAACTATGTTTGAGTACCGGTGCTTGTGCCCCCCCACACCCGCTGTGTTGATCCATTATGATTTCTTTGTCTACTTCTCAATCAGAACTCTGTAGCTTGTAGACTTCACTCACCTGATGTTTCAATTCCTTTTTTTACAGTTGTGTTTTTACAGTAAGATGACAAACTACTTTCCTCTTTGCTGTATTTCTTAAAGTACACCTGAACTGAGAGAAATATAGTGACTGCCATATTTCTTTCCTTTAAAATTATACCATTTGCCAGACTGTCCTGCTAATCTCTTTGGCTGCAGTGGTGTCTGAATCACACACCTGAAACAAGCATGCGGCTAATCCATTCATACTTCAGTCAGAAATATCTGTTATTGTTCAGGATCTATGGATAAGCATATTAGAGATAGAGGCTCAGCTGGACTGCCAGGTAATCTGTATTGTTTAAAGCAGGATTGTCACCATAAAAAATCAAATTTCAACAGCAACTGGTTTGAGTGTATTAAGTGATAAAGATGCTAATCCTGCATTTAAAACGTTTAAAACTTTTTCTGCTGTTATGGTTTGGAGTTATCACATACCTTTAGGAGTACTGGCCCTTTAATTTTCATTGCCATAGGCTGGCAAAACAGTTGCATGCTGGGGGGTCTTTTTATCTATAATATATTCCTCCTCTTCCCTTTATTTCCCCCTCCTTTTAATGACATAAGACCTCAGTGGGAGTTTTTGAAGACACTGGGAAGAGAACGGGTAACGAATACACAATTAGAAGGAAATGGAACACCGCTCAACTGCACCATGTAGAGCAGTGCTGAACCAAAGGCAGCCAGGCCCAGATACTGAAGTACAGTTAGATAAGATGTGGTCCGCAACAAGTTCTCTCCACAGATACCGTAATTTATTTAGGACGTATCCTTGCAGCAAATTTAAAGTACATAAGCTGACATGTTTCAGGCCATGCGGCCCTTAATCATAGCTCACAAAAATACAGCTTGATCCTCTCAATTTAAAATGAAGGGGTGTGTGTGACACACCCAGGTGTGGCATGCACCCGCCCACCCGTAGGAGGGGTCAACAATGTTACAGGTACATGCTGCCACCCACAGGGTAGTCTCAACCCCCATGCAAACATTGAACCATCAACATTTAAAAAAAAAATAATACAAATCTCAAGAAATAGATAAATGTATAAAATCAAGAGAAAACAAATATTTAAACACGCAGAATGAGATATATGTATATAAGAATACAAATGTAGATATAATACAACTCTACTCATACGAACAAAACCCACCTAAACCTCTATTCGGTCCCCTACCGTAAGAGATCCAAAAGTCTAACCCCCCCCAGTAAATCACATGATCTAGCCTGTAACTAAAGCTAGATCCCACCTGGCATTAAGTCCCTTTGGGGCTCTGGTCCCCAGACGAAAAATCCACAGTGCCTCCCTTTTCCGGATAATCGCCAATCTGTCTCCACCTCTTTTCGGCACAAAGACCCTCTCAATACCCTGAAAAGAGAAACCGGTCATGTCACCACCATGCATGTTTTTAAAATGCTTGGCAACATTGGAAATGTTTCTGGTAGACCATGATGCTCCCAAATAGTGTTCCGAAATTCTGGCTTTAAGGGGTCTGGTGGTGCAACCCACATACTGCAATAAGCATACATTACACAAGACCAGGTAGATGACATTGCTTGTATTGAAATTGATAAAGTGTTTGAGAATACCCCTATATCCATTCGCAAAAGATACTACTGATTGTGTTTTATGATGCATAGAGCAGTAATGACAAGTGGAAACACCACACCTATAGGACCCTTTCATAGTAAGCCAAGTGGGAGGTGATTCTTCTTGACAGCCCTTCAATACCATCTTGAAAGATATTCTGAATATTCTGCGGATCTCCGTGTGTTCATTTGTGCAGCTGTAGACTATCTCCTGACCCGCAATTATTTTATGTTCGATGGCGTCTTCTACCTCCAGAGGTGTGGGGCATCAATGGGTGCCAAATTCTCACCATCCCTGGCAAATCTTTATATGGGGGTGGTGGGAAGAGTTCCACATCTTTGGGGGTGGGGGACGTCTTAGGAGCAGTATTGCGTGGTACGGGAGATTTATAGACGATATTCTGGTTGTCTGGAGGGGGGTTCTTTAAAGGGAAATAAATACGTCCACCTCCAAACCCCTTTCAGTTCTGGTGTACTAGTCAATTATGGACATTTTTTTCTTTTTCAGCAGTTTGAATCTGGACGTCTCTGGATTCTGTGTGCTGTCTCATTTGAAAGATTTTGTTCTAGAGAAAGAAGTATTTAGCACTTATTCCTAGGCATAAGTCAAGTTCTGTTTGTGTGTTTAGAAAGCTCTGGCTTTGTTGCATACAGCTATTTATGTTTGATGTATTTTTCTGGTACACATTTCTTTCATTGGTCTTTAAAGTTAACAGAGCAGTAGATTTTGTCTATAATGGGAAATGTTATAAGCTTGTTTTTTTTTTTTTGTCCGATTTTATTGCTACTTCACTAGCACTTTCACTTTAATGTGCATCAGGCTCACACAGCTTGTTTCACCTTTGTATATCTGTGTCTAGGCAGCTCATTATCAGCTAAGGATCATGCTTTCCATGTAACAGCAGCCCTTCCCAGAGTGAATTGTGAGTGGGAAAAGCTTATTTTCTTGCAGTAATTATGCCCTTAGGGGAGCACTGTGGTCACTGAAGTCATCCTTCCTTTTCCCATCAGTTCTTTGTTTTCACTGCATGTGACTTACTCTTTTCACAACGTGGAATAATTTATGTATTTCATTTTTTTTACATCCATTGCACAGGCATAGGTTGTAAATAACAAAATACATAACCTGAAGCTTGTATATTTTTCATTTGCTTTGCATAGGTTTCATACGCTTTTAGAGGCGCATGCTAGTCAGGCTTCAGCAGTGATAAAGAAAATACAAAGTGCATGAAGGGTCTTCTGGCTGGTTAAAGTGGGATTATACTCCCAGAAACTAACATTTCAATATTTACTCTTAGTTACATAAAATAACATTTTAAAAGCCATACCACACATTCTCTGTGTGCAAAAAACATACTTTCATTGCAGAGAGCATAACAAGATAGATTCTCTGGCTGATGGCAAGTGTAATAATTGCTGGCTGAAGCTCTCTGAGACATGCACTTTCACTCTGCCCCCCTTCTTTTTTTGCTGACGTGACTCAACTGTTGCCTGGGTGGTGTCTGATGCTGGGCATACACGGGTCGATCCGGCGGACGATTAGCCGCCGGCTCGACTCCCGCCGCGTCCCTGCTCGTCCACGCGGATCGATTCCCGCTTGTCACCGCCGGTGCTCCTTATCAGCCGCTCGATTCCCCGCTATTGTCCGCCGGCGGTGATCGAGCGGGGAATCTATCCGGCAGGTCATCGGACCTGTCAGATATTATCAATCGAGCCATCAGCAGCTCGATTGATAAGGGGAGAAACTGCCATGTATGCCCAGCATAACATTACACTGGCGGCGATCAGAGACCTCTCCTCTCTCTCACTTTGCCCTTTAGAAGAGTAAAAGAGAGGAGAAACCATTGATCGCAACGGTGCCCTTGGATCAGGCGAAAGACTCCATTGGCAGGGGAAATAGAATAGGGAAACGTGACTCAGAGGGCACCGTGGCACCCCTGGGAAGTGACACCCAGTTTAAGAACCTCTGCCATACAATTAACCACTTGAGGACCGCAGTGTTAAACCCCCCCTAAAGACCAGGCCATTTTTTAGCAAATAGGCCACTGCAACTTTAAGGCCTCGTTGCAGGGCCTTCCAACTCAGCACACAAGTTATTCTCCCCCCCCCCCTTCCTTTCTCCACACCAACAGGGCTTTCTGTTGGTGGGGTCTGATGGCCCCCCAGATGTTTGCTTCTTTTTTGTTTTTTCTTACAAATATTTATTTTTTTGTAATAAATATTACTATTAATTTTTTTTTTTTTTTTTACTCCCCCTTCTCTGCCCCTGCCAGCCAATCGGCGGGATCGACTGTCATAGGCTTCAGCCTATGACAGCGGGTCACTTACGCAGCGACAGAGGGGACAGCCGTGTCACACGGCTGTCCCCAGTACAGCACTGCCTTAGATCGCAGCAGTGTACAGGTTGATTAGACAGCGGTTTTGCCGTCTAACAGTTTCCTAGCGGCGATCGCCACTGGGAGACTGAAGGCGATGCGAAGCTCTGCCATCAGAGCAAGGATGAGCGCGCATTGGCGCGTGCAATCCCCTGCAAACTCCGCCCAAGGACCTTACGCCAATCAGCATTAGACGGTCCTGTGGCAGCCGCCCCGTCCACGCCAATTGGCGTGGAGCAGTCTAAAACTAGTTAATACATGCATAGTTCATGCATAGTACAAATGTAAAATCCAAAAACAAACATACATATATTGTTGATGCATAGTTTGATAGCGTCAAATAATCTCAGTAATATTATAAATGCGAAAGTTTGGAACACACGTAGTACATTACCTGGAATAACATATAGGATTCTTTTTATCCCCATAACCAAAAAGTGGGTGGAGACAAATACAAATTTCACTTGGACATGTAAACTGCAGCCATTCTTACACTGTTAATGGTAGGGTTCTCAAACTTTGCACAGTTGGTCACTGGGTGACTGGGATTAATATTCAGAAAAAAGGGTGGAGCCACAGCCAATCCGATTTGTTTCATTTCAATGCAAATTATTCATGCCAAAGACCGCAAAGCTCACAAACTAGGTCATTGAGTAATTGTGTGTTAGGGGTAGAATAAGTTGGCGGAGCCAACACCAGCCAAATACGTACCCGGGCAATGCCGGGCCATTAGCTAGTAGAGATATATATTTTTATTTGTTCAGTAGAAGAAATATGGCAGAGAGCTGGTCTAAAGCTGAAGGATGCATTTAGCTGTCATCAACATAGATGTGATTTGGCTGTCATTAGCATACATGTGATACTGAAAACTGAATGGGTGCATTATTTTTTCCTGACAGTGTAGATGGGAAAGATTAGGTTTTCAAGGAGAGAACCTTGTGGCACAACACCAGAGGAATCACCATTTTTAAAAGACCTATCTTTCATCATTTAACCTCCCTGGCGGTAAGGACGAGCCTAACTCATCCAACTAAAAATTGCTAATATCGGCAAAGATGAATCAGATGCGTCCATGCTACAAAAGGGATTTAAAACTGCTCTGCTTCACCGTCTCCACTTTTTTTTTTCCTTCTGTGTGCTTCCATAGGACTAATGGATGCCTGTCAGCACACTGGTTAGCGATCTGTGGTACCCACAGTGTGCCAACATGCATCCATCAGTCTTGGGGAACCACACACGGAATGAGCAGAGCAGTTACTTGCAGCGGACCAGCAGCATTCCCCCGACACCTCACCTGCACCGATCCCTCCCTGCAGATCCCCCGGCGGTGCTGTGGGAAGTACTCACTGTGCCTCTTTCCTGTGATGATTGCACATCCTCTGGACAACTTTCACAGTACTGCGCCAAGGCTTGATGACATCATCAAGCTGCGTCCCGGTACTGTGAACAGTAGACCGAAGCCGTATGTGATCATGCGCTGGATAGAGGCATGGTGAGTAATACTCCACATGCTTTTCTAATAGCACCGCCGGGGGATTTGCAGGGAGGGAGCACCTTAAGCTGAGTTAGACAGATATTGGTGACGCTTATACCTGGCCAACCTATAGTGGGACACCTATAGCTGGCTAACTACTGGGGCACCTATAGCAGGCTTACCTATACTAGGGCACCTATAGATGGCTTACCTATACTAGGGCACCTGTAGCTGGCTTACCTGTTCTAGGGCACCTGTAGCTGGCTTACCTATTCTAGGGCACCTATAGCTGGCTTACCTATACTAGGGCACCTATAGCTGGCTTACCTATACTAGGGCACCTATAGCTGGCTTACCTATACTAGGGCACCTATAGCTGGCTTACCTATACTAGGGTACCTATAACTGGCTTACCTATACTGAAGCACCTATAGCTGGCTAACTATACTGGGGACACCTATACTGGTGCTAACCTATACTGGGGCACCTACAGCTGGCTAACTATACTGGGGCACCTACAGCTGGCTAACTATACTGGGGCACCTATAGCTGGTTTACCTATACTAGGGCACTTATAGCTGGCTAGCCTATACTGGGGACACTTATACCTAGCTAACCTATACTGAAGCACCTATAGCTGGCTAACCTCTACTGGGGCACCTATAGCTGGCTTACCTATACTGGGGTACCTATACCTGGCTATCTATGCTGAGGTTGGGGGGTCGCAATTTTTACACCCCACCCTTGGACCAATTTAGCCTAGAACCTGCCCTGATTGGAAGCTTATCTTCCAATGTGCGGTCTGCATCATGCACACGGCGGAGACATGGGGGGGGGGGGGTATCTTATCTTTGAGTTGGCTTATACTTGCCATTGGCGTGCTGAACCCTTGTCGTGTACCTCCGATAGCTTCCCCAGTGTCTTCTTCCATGACCCTCGGCGGATTTGCTTTTCCTTTGGCAATGACATTGTTCTGTGGCGATCGGTGCCGATTACACCAGGGTCATGCAGCGTCATCAACATCTGGCAGCAAACTAATTTTTTATGTATTATGGTAAATTCAATACAATAACCTGTATGTAATTCAAGTAAGTACGAAAAAAATGCTTGAAAATTATTTGAAATTAATTGGATCACTTTTTTCGAAGAAATCATGGGGAAATTGAACACCAGGGAGGTTAAAGCTTCAAATTAGAAATAGTAGCTGACAGTTGCCTAGTAACTTTCATTTGCCTACCATGCAGTGATTGAAATGTACAAGGGTGCTCATTGCTCACATTTTTATAAGTGACTTCCCTTGACAAAACTTCATTTTTTAATTGTTCTGTTTACTTGTCAGCTTCATTTAATCTGTTGAGGCTCAGGGTTTATTTTATAACTTTTTAAGCTTGGGGAATGTTCCCTTCTGATACTCCTCCTTCAGCATTTTAATATGATTACATATAATCTAGCAATTAAAACAAAACCACAAATCAAATTGAGACATTAGCTGCGTTTTCTTATTGCAGTTAAGCTGTAGAGAAAAATGTATTTATGTGATAGACGGGGAAGCATTTCTGGGGATGTGCTGTGAATGACAAATCTGTCTTCAGTGTCTTTTTTTGTTAAGTGTACTTAGTTTAGAAGTATTACTGTGTAATATGCATATTTAAACGTGTTCATGGGCATGTTACATGAGATAGAACTGGGAGCCCGGCAGATCGAAGCAGGGCCGGTTCAAGTAACAATTGGGCCCTAGGGCAAGATTAGCCTGGGGGCCCCCCAACAGACACCCCCGACCAAAAAGCGTCATTAGAGGCCCTTTGTTGCAGCCAAATCTCCCTTCTGGGCCCCCCGAGCTGGCTGCTGACCCTCCCCCAATCACCTCCCAACTTAACAGACTCTGCTGGGGTTCTGGGGCAATTGCCCATTTTTTTCCTATGGTAGCTCCGGCCCTGGATGGAGGCGGCTGCACAGTTTTCTAATACATTTCATGCTGACATTTATTGGAAATCTGTGTTCAGGTGTGTAGCAGCAACAGATCCATCTCTGATCAGATTTGATCAGAGAGGAATCTATCAGATGGTTGAATATTCTGCCCCATCTGACAATGTGTGGGCACCTTTACCTAATTTCTTAATCCTAGTGATAGTGGACTAAAAAGTTCACACTTTAGTTACAAGGGGGATACTGTTCTTAAAGCAAAGCATTGAAATGTTGTGATTTACAGGTAAGTTGTAGTTTTGGTGAGGAAAAAAAGGTTGAGTGGCAGGAACATTTTTACAAAAGAATAATTTGAATCACTGGACAGCTTAGCCATTGATACCACAGTACTTCTGTAACCTGTTAAGCAAGATTTCATGGTTAACTGTAATTTATAGCACATTTTACTCTGGGAGAAATGTACTTTTTATTTGTGTTTTCATATATTTTAAATTCTAACATTTGTCGTGATAGAGGTCTTTTAAAAGTAAATGTGGCTGCGCCATATCCTCACTACAAGTGTCACTGCAAACACTCTTAAATTGACTGGGTATTGAAAGTAAAAAAAAAAAAATTAAAGACGTTTTCTTTACAACATCAGAACCATCGAGTGAAAAATTATGTAAGCTTGTAGCAAGTTGAAGATCTCAATCTGTACAGTTAAAAATCAAGGGATTGCTTTTTTTTCCTTTGAACATAGCTTGTTTACCACCGCATTGTGTTCTTTACAAAGGCCTGGCAATAATAACATATGTATTTCAGCTGTTGGCTTTTGATAATCGTTCACTAATTAATCTTAGACTCCTGCTTTTCTCCTCAGCATTGAAGCAGCAGTAGCCACTTTTATACAGGCCAGGCCTCCAGGAATTTACAAAGCGGACTATCTCAAAGAACTCTTTCAGCGTTATGGAGATGTTGAGGATACGCCACAGCCTCCTGAGCTTCCTGAGTGGTGTTTTGAAGATGATGAAGAGGAGGATGATGAGGGAAATGGCTTAGTTCAAGAATCAGAGCCAGGGTCTTCAGGAGCGACCATGAACAAAAAGAAAAGGGAGCGATTAAAATTGGTAATACGTGTGTTATAATAGAACCTATCTTTACTTTGTGGACATTTTCTAAGAAAATGTTTTGCCAAGTTAAAATAATTTGCAGCAGTGTGTAGTCCAAGTTGTGTGAATGCATTATTTTTGTGCTTACATTTCAGAAGCCCAGGTACATCATCATATTTGCTCTCAGGACAAGTAGGTTAGATATGGATTTGATGCCCCTCAGTATTGCATACCTGTAATAAGTGTCCCCTTCTAGTGTGCATAAACAAACAGTGCTTCCAATTTGTACATACACACTGATCTCAATAGTCCCTTCCTGTGCTGGTTCCAATCATTTCTCAGCCTCAGGTTTTCCTCTCCTTAAGAATTCCGCACTAGGCACTAAGTTGCAGAGCTTGTTTTTGTCTATGTAAAGCTCCCTGGTCATCTTGTGAAACTACTGGTAATCACTTACAAAAGTACTGCTGCGCTCCTCCAAATCATTGAATTTAAGTGCTCCAATCACCTCGATAGTCACCCAAACACCTCGATAGTCACCCAAACACCTAGGTATGTAGACTTCTACAAAGGATTTCTGAAAGAATGGGTCACTCTCAGAAGCGTGCTACATTCCAGCATGGTGCTGTAAAAGGATGCCACCTGTCCAGTATGTTCATTAACAAAATTTCCTTGCTGCTAAATATTCCATGGTCCGAAGCAGTTTAAAAGGGCGCAAGATGCGTCTTGTTGAATGGGGTGCCTGCTATGTTATCTCGCCCAATATTTATAGCTGCAGTTTGCGTAGCGGGCGGCCTCAGCACCCACTATTATAGCGGCCACCCTTTACAACAGGGGGTGGGAAGGGGGGATAATTTGGCCTGTCTAATTCCTCATCATCATGTGACTAACCACAAGTTGTAGTTTGATCCTTCAGCTGTGTCAGCTGACAGCCACAGAGAGCTAATTGGTAAACACAGAATGTTAACAATTATGTCTGGTTCCTTGAAAGCAGGAAGTAGACATACTGTAGACATACTGCAGATTTATTGCAGCGGCGGGAGTTACGGGACCTGGTATCGGCGATACAGATGGCTGAGGACGCCAGCGGGGGGCGATCCGTGAGCATGGGGCTGGAGGAAAACTTTTATTTCATAGCGTCTCTGGTACACTTTAAGGTTAGGGGCCGTCCAGGGGAGGGATCTGTGCGCAAATAGCGAGAGGTTAAGTCATGGTAAAATATTGGTAAATACTACCCATATGTTACTATATGAATAATGTAATACATTTACTGATATTCTACTGCCGTCTATTCCTGCATCCTTTTAAACAGGTGCCTTTATCAAATGCAAGATCATGGTCAACTGCTTACTATGTAGAACTATGTATTGTTCTACATAGTAAAGCAGATGGTTTACTGTTGCTAGGTAGTTTCACTGTGACTGCACAAAAGACACCTTTAGCCAGATTGTCTGTTACCCAAGCATCCTACACGCACTTAGAAATTATCATTTGTGGTCATTCTGGAAGACCGCTTCAGTAATGTTCACTGTACAGGCATGCTGCTTGGCTATAACTGAGCAGCCTTTTCTGCTGGGAAGGAGGGGTGTAGAATAACAAGGGAGTGGATCACGTGATGGGGGGGTGGGGGGTGGGGTGTATATGCTCATTTGAAATGTAGTTTTCCATTATAACAGATTGCTAAGTGATTTTTGTGGAGTACTTCACTGCCTTCTCCCAGCCAGAACCATATCTAGCGGTGAACACTTTCATCCAGACCTGGGTATGGTCCTTCATTATTTACTCCCTACACAAGTGCAATCACTTTTCCCTTGCATTTAGATGCAAGTTTGCTACTCGTGTTACAGTACCCTATAGTGTTCACAAGTTTTATTTTTTTTGGCACATTGCTCTTCTCATTGCATGCTAGTCACTTTAGGTCAGGACCCGGGTCTGATTCCAGTCTTTGGACTCACGATTCCAGAATTGGATTTTCCTGCAGATTATGGGCAGATAGAGGGAGCCTGGTGGTTGTTTCCATTCTTCCTTCCTTTTCTTACATGATATAGGGAAACCGATTGTTTGTTGTGTGTTACAACGCTTTTAATTGTTTTTATTGTGTTGAGGTTTTGCATTGTACTGACTTTTTGGAATAAAATAAAGGATTATTGTTAATTGTTGGTGGTGCAGCTGATTTGGCAGGATCCTTTTTCTGTGCTAAGTGATTTTGTGGGACAGCTGCTTTTACGCTAGATTTTTGTTCAAGACTATAATAAATGATCAATCACCTTTAACAAAGGAAATCTAGTGTATGTGTGGTGGGATTAACTTCGTTAAGGTCCTAGATTGTAGATTTCGGAATATTATAGCTACCCTGTTGTGCACCACAGTGCGTCTGTGACTGTCATTCTGGGCATAGGCGAGAACTGGAACACATCTCGTTTTTGTTTGTTCTTGTTCCCTGTCTAGGGACTTGATGAGCAAGTGGATCATTGGCTGGAGTCCATTTGCTGTGTGTAGGCCAGCAAATAAACCTATATCATTCTCAAAATAACAGTCACGGAGCTACTGAGCAAAGGTTCACGTTGATATAGCCACAGGCTAGAATATAATAAAGTGCAGAAGGAACTAACTATAACTCTGCAGGTATATTTTTATTTTCTTTCTTGTAGGAACAGGCAAAACAATGGTTGTTTATAAATCTGACCTAAGTCATAATTCACCTGAATCTATACAGCACATGTTAGTTTTCCAAAATCTGTAATTTTCAGTAAAATATACCTCTTTCTAGGCATGCGAAAAAAGGGTGATTACCAGTCAATCAAAACGTTATGCCAGTTTAATGTTCTGAGAATTGTGGGTATTCTACGTCCCTTTAAAATAATTTTAAACGAAAGCGATAAAAAATGATGGTTTTCTTAAAAAATAAGAATAAAATAATGCCATGCCACACGCTAAACCCTTCCGAGATGTGAGTAAAATATTAATATTTCCTTTTAGCGGTCATTGTATGCTTGCCAGTTTTTGTTTTTTTTTGTTTTTTTTTTCTCTTCCACATGCACCCATGAAACACACGCTAAATTGTTGAAAGCTTAATGAAGACATTGAAAAATTGTTTCTTTTTTTTTTAAATGGATGCTTTGTTATTGCTTTTATATATTGCTGACCTTTTTTGTAATAGTTTAAGAGTAGTTTGAATGGTTTACGTCACTGACTGTCCCTCAGAAGGGCTCAGAATCTAATTTCCTGCCCTAGACTATGGTCTAGGGCAAATTAACATACAAGTACCGTATTTTTTGGACCATAAGACTCACTTTTTCTCCCCCAAAAGTGGGGAGAAAAAGTGAGTGCGTCTTATCGTCCGAATGCTACATTCTGCTTGCTGTTCCAGTATCTCCCCGCAGATTGCAAAATCCCACGGCAGCCTTTGCTAATGCACCGACACAACACTAGCCCTTCACTTCAACTCCCACAGTGTACTTATCATCTGTGATCAGCCCTGTGGGACTCCCAAGCTCTCACAAGCCATGACCTGTTTTCTTCGTGCTCTGCTGAGAGTCTCTGGGTGCTGCTGGAGACGATCCACTTGTATGGCTTACACTCGTCTATGGGTGAGCTGTGCGCACTGGAGCCCAAAGTGCTGTGAGAGCTGGTGGGCATGGCTGTCAAATTGCAGAGGGAGTCGGCTATTGGCACACATACCGGGACCAACGGACACTGCACGGGCATCTCCAGCTCCTATAACTTTCTGGTCTCCCATCTGTCACGCGGGACTCCAAAGCCCCCTCCTGGATTGGCTGCCGGCCCAGTATTAGGTGGTTATTGACTGAGCAGGACTTCTAGGTCCCGCCTCTGGAGGTATCGCGGCCAGTAGTAACTGTTTCCAATAATAATGTTCCATTAGGTTAAGTGTTTTTTCCCCCTGGTTATTGCCCTCTCAACCTAGGTGCGTCTTAAAGAGGAGCTGTTAGGTATAAGGTCTCAGAGAAGAAAAACACATATATCCGTAGCTAAATATTGGCTGTACTTACATTACATATGCAGTTCACTGTCCACTTTTTATATAGTATTTGCAGAGATTGATGCTCCTGACAGTTCATGGCAGGTTCCATCTTTGACTGTCTTGTCTGAAGCCACTTGTGATGTTGTGATGTAATATCCTCCCTTACCCGGCTTCCTGATTGTCTTCAGCCCCCTCCCCAAGTCCCAGCCCTCAGACACTCCCACCAGTCTCTGGTCTACCGGGGGGGGGGGGGGTTTGGGCTGTTCGGATTATTCAAATCGGATCATTGAAAAGATCCGGATCTGTGAACCGTATCATTTGCAGCAGAGTAAGAGGTGCAGGAGAATGAGGGCACATTGAGGGTGCTTATGGGGAAGGGAGAGATGCAGCAGGAAGATTGTGTTTGTGCACAGAAGCTGCAGTTCCTGGTTCTTCCAGACATCCACTGTGAACCGAATCTCGAATGATTCGACACACAAAATAGACCCGGATCAAAGATCCAAATCGTTCATGATCTGGACAACACTACAGTGCAGTGAATATTAATTAGCCATGTGGCTAGGAACAATAGCGGACTCTTCCCTTACTGAGCATGTGCAAGCAGTGTAACACAGCAAAGTACCAGTATAACGCACAGCGTGCTGCACTTTCATTGCTCTAACCCAATGTGTGCACTGTAAACAGCACATTGATTCTTCAGTGCTGTGAGTTGGGCTGCGTTACAGGCTGCTGTAACGTGCGCCTGTAACGTTCCACTGTGAAAGCAGCCTTATGGCGGGATAGGGAAATGAAGGGGAGGACCAGGGAGTGCAGTGGAGAAAAAAAAAAACTCCCAGCATGCTCTGTACCTTCTGTTATGCGGCCTGCGGCCTCCTTAGCAGTCTGGGGATAAAGAGGATTGCTATTCAGCCAATAAAAAAGTAAGATAGCTTTTTAACTTCAGTATTGCCTTTTTGGCTTCCTTCCAAACTGTGTTAACACAGGAGAATAGAGATTTAAATTAGCTTTTTTTGCCTAACATTTACTCTTTAAAGCGGTATCGTCACCATAAAAATCAAATTTCAACAGCAACTGGTCTGAGTGTATTAAGTGATGAAGATGCTAATCCTGCATTGAAAACTTTCAAAACTTTTTCTGCTGTTATGATTTGGAGTTATCACATACTTAAGGAACACTGGCCCTTTAGTAGTCGTGCCAAAGAATTGCATGCTGGGGGTTCTTTTTATCTATAATCTATTCCTCCTCTTCCCTTTATTTCCCTGCCAGCTTCTTATCTGAAACCTAATCCCCTACTCACTTGTGTTTACAAGCAAGGCTGAGGTGACTCAGCAATTGGAGGAGACAAGAAAAAAAGTAAAGGGCAGAAATGACATCACGAGTTAGCCTTAACTGTGGGCAAAAGACATGGCCCCCACCAGGAACAGAATTCTCGTAATTTACTATATAACATTCACTGAAATCAAAACGTGGACAGTATAATACATGTGTTATGTAAGTAGATCAAGTATTTATCTACTTATATATGTGTTTTTTTTCCCTGGCATAGTATGGCTGATCTTACCGCTTTAAGGTGGCCACACACCATACAATTTTTTAAGTATCTGTTCAATTTAAGAATTGCAATAAAGGTTTCTGACCAATTGTTCAATTTTTCCCCAATTATAATAAAAATGATTGGAAATGCTGAGAAAATTGCTAGGGTGTGTATATTAATAAATTAACAATCTAACACACACACCATACAATCTTTAGAAAGATTAAAGAAAAATATCTGGCATTCCAGATCGATAAAAATTTATAAAAACTGGAAATTTGATCGGATTTTTCAATCGAATGAAAGTAAAGCTTTCGATTTTTTTCGCGAGATCTGATCATACTTATCAAATTGCCGTAAAATCGGATCATTTTATTGTATCGTGTGTGGCCACCTTTATGGTCAGATGCGTCTTATGGTCTGAAAAAAATACTGTTGGTTTTTCAGATGTGAATAGACACAAAGTCCATGCCGATATGTTACTGACTGGGAATCAGAGTTGGGGCATGCTCTGCAATGTGAAGGTGCTAACCACTTATCTACCTGGTTGTACTATGTCAGGGCTGGGCAAAGTTTTTCTAGAGGCATCCCTTAGTCTAATGCTGGGCATACACGGCTCGATTTTGCTGCTCGATTCTCCAGCTCGATCGTTTTCCCGCTCGATTCTGCAGGTGATTCTCTTATCTTCCGCTCATTTTTCTTATCTTTTTCCATTGTGTTCAATGCAGAATCGAGCGGCAAAACGATTGGGTGTGAGGTTGGACGTGTCGGAAATTATCTATCGAGCCATGTAAATGGCTCAAAAACGAACCATGTATTCCCAGCATAATGTGGATTCTGAAGGGGGTTTTAAGGCTATTTTCCACTATTAGCATTTTGCGATCTGATCCTGGTTTTGGGCTGATTGCAAAACACTAGGCCCTACTAAACTGAGGAAAATCACATGGGAATGTTTCCGTGCGACAATTTTACCCGATCAGAACCGTCTGTCCTGCTACGTTTTTTGTGAGTTTGGGTTTGTGGCAAAAGCAATCACGACATGACACCCATTGATTTTTTTTGTATTTTCTTGTGATCGATGCATTACATAGGAAGAGCAGTTGCTTTTAGTAGCCACTTCGATATCTGCTTTTACAGTTACAGTAGCAAAATATCTGATCTTATGGCTGTAATGCAGACTCTCTACATGCATCTGTTATTCCAAGCATCTCTTCTGGAATAACCCGCATTGGCTGTTGCCATATATTTAGGCTGTGCAGCTGTCAGCACGAGTTTAATGTTGTTGTTAGGGACACTGCCTGTGGGTGAATGCCATGCTGCAATCTCCCCTCCATTACTTTAATGTCACTTTAAGTTTATAATGTAAACTGTAGCCTTATGCACTGTTCCCGTAAAGAATGCTGAATGTTAATTATGTGCTTCCATCATTTCAAAATGAGCCCTCTAGTAATGCTATGTTTGCTTCGCTTAAAAAAATGTCTTTCCCTGCGAGATTGTATCCTTAAGGTGCCAGCAAACCAGATGGTTATGTGACATGGCATGGCTTCTCCACTGGGATTCCTCTGATGCTTGCATTGAGGCTTCAGTAAATCTGTATTTCTTACTTTTCAGAGCTTTAATATACCATCTGTATTTGTGTTCTTATGCACAGATTTGAACTCTTTAGCTGCCAGAGAGCTGTCATATAGCTGATCACACTTTCAGTTCCCCTGCTTCCACCACACAGACTGGTAGTGCTTTGGCCCTGGGAGTTCTTTATCCTTTGACCCAAAACATTTCAGTGACATGGGGAAGGCTGAAAATGTTATGTTTATTTTTTTTTATTGATGCTTAATTTGATTAACCATGAATAATAGTTTTTATAAAATGAACCTAATCTCCCGAAATCTGACTGAACAAACTAAATTGCCAAAGGCCAGGCACCATCTGTAAGCTGCAAGTACATTTTCTGATCGTTGCATTTGTTTCTGTGTGACCTGGGAATCTCTGGTTCACAGCTATACAGATAAGATCAGCATTTCCAATGAGGAGATGATTCCTCTCCCTATTTCACATTAGGCCAGAGAACCCTCATGGCATCCTGCTAGTATGTTGAGATTATAGTTTATAATACACCTGTGACTAAGGGCCCTGTCTCCAAAATGACATCCATGGCCCTCCATGATGGTAACGTATACCTGACCCAAGGCAAAGCTACCCAAGGTTCACGCTGGATCCACATTCCTCTAAGTATTGTCTCTCTCCCCCCCCCCCCCCCGCATAATTATTCCTTGAATGGGATAGGGAAGAGAAGGAAATGGGAGTGTGATGGGAGGCAATATCACCGTAAGCCTGCCTCTTCCTGTTTGAAAATCTTACTTTAGCTGAAAGTCAAATCAAGGGGAACAAGAAGAGGAACAGACAAGGCACAGCTTGATCAAACCTCTGTGCTTACCTTAGGTAGCTTTGCGTCAGATTCACTTAAAAGCAGACCTTTAGATTACCGTACTTGGTTAACTAGTCAATGCAAAATGGACATTTTAAAACGATCGTTTTGCATTTGCACAGGATGATTGGAATATGCCCATGGGGAACGAGCACATACACACGTACCCACTCAACGCCGCCAATGGGCTGGCGCTTAGTAGTTAAAATATAATTCTTTGCTCGAAAGGATCAATTTCTCATTCTTAAATTTTGAAGAATTCATTGAGAAGGATGTAATCAATATCACCAGGTGATCATGACTTATGTTTGTTTCCTATTATTGCCTGCACAGGAAGGAGAAGTTTGATATAATTACATGCTATTGACCAGCCAGTCTGACTTAAAGGAGTACTGTAACCCCCCAAAGAAAAAAAGTTTAACCTACCTGGGGCTTCTACCGGCCCCCTCGCTGACGTCCTGTGCCCGCACCATTACAAAATGATGCTCCAGTACCTGCCGCGCCTCCTCTGCGCAGAAAGCTCCCGGTGACATCAGCAGGAGCAAGGACACAGGTGCAGTGGCTTGTGACATTGAAATCACAGGACGTCTGCGGGGGGCCAGTAGAAGCCCAAGGTAAGTTGAACTATTTTTTTTTTTTTTACTCTGGGGGGTTGCAGTACTCCATTAAAAATTGGATTTACTTGATCAAATCCATCTCTTGCTTCTACATGGCACTTCCAGGAATAAATCTTTCTTTAGAAAGTCTGTATGTAAAGGATTATAGTAACATTGATGATTCTAGAGTAGCACTAGCTCCACCACAGTTGCACAAGTGTTTAATTTCCTTCTAATTACTGGTTTATGTACCTGAGTAAATTGCTTGTCATTTGCTAAATGCTGTGTGTGTCTGTCTTTATGCAATCTGGGAATAAATGTTGCCCTACAATGCATCTGGAAAGTATTCACAGCACATCACTTTTTCCACATTTTGTTATGGTACAGCCTTCCAAAATGGATTAAAATTCATTTTTTCAACATAAGACCCAACACCTCATAATGACAATGTGAAAAACGTTAACTTGAGGTTTTGGCAAATTTATAAAAAATAAAAAAATTTGAGAAATTGTGTGTACATAACTGTTCACAGCCTTTGTCATCATGCTCAAAATTGAGCTCTGGTACCCATTTCAATTCTAAACTCTCCATAGGTTTAAATTATTTATTCAGCATGATTAAAAGGACAACATGTTTCACAGGTCTAAGCCCACTTCTTAAGGTCAATAGAAGTGCCTTTAAAATACGGTCACAAGCATTGTGACCATATTTTAAAGGCACTTCTATTAACCTGAAGAAGCGAGCTGAGACCTGTGAAACGTGTTGTCCTTTTAATTGTGCTGAATAAATTTTTTTACATTTACCCTGTGGTTTTGGTTCTTCCATCTGGAGTGGCAAAGATACCTCCCTCCACCTTATTATTAATTTTTTGTTTTATTACATTACCTATTTTTGGGCGCCTCCGCCCCCCAGTATTAAAAGATAAAAAGTAAAGGACAGCAGGTTTCATAAGTGCAAAAGCTGCCTTTTTGAGCTTCAGATGACACTTGAGTAGTGCTTAGACAATGTACACTCCTTCCTTAAATTTAAAATCTTGGACTGTATGTTTTTCAGTGAAGCCTATAAACTTAAAGTTTTAGTTTGTCTCTGCAAAGGACTAACTGTCAACCAACATACAATGCATCTGGAAAGTATTCACAGCGCCTCACTTTCTCCACTTTTTGTTATGTTGCAGCCTTATTCCAATGCCTGGTTTGTGCTCTGACATAAACTGTCAACTGTGGGACCTTATATAGACAGGTGTGCGACTTTCCAAATCATGTGCGATCAACTGAATTTACCAGAGGTGTATTTTAATTATGCTGCAGAAACATCTCAAGGAAGATCAGTGGAAACGGTCCAGCTGAGCTCAATTTTGAGCTTCGTGGCAAAGGCTGTGAATACTTATGTACATCTGTTTTGTCATTTTTTATTTTCAAGTAATTTGTAAAAATCTATTTTTTTTCCATGCTGTCATTATGGGGTGTTATGTGTAGAATTCTGAGGAAAAAAGAAATGTAATCAGTTCTGGAGTAAGGCCGTAGCAACAAAATTTGAAAGAAGGGATGCACTGAAAATACTTTTCGGATGCACTGTATTTGAGTTAATGTAACAGAGAGGTGATTGAAAAAGCTGTATACATATACCCCTGACTGAACTGAAAAAGGATGCTCAAACAAGTGAATGGTCATCCAAGAAGTTTTCTTTCTAATTTGAAATATATTTCTGATAAAATTATTTTGTTACTTTTGTGTTTGCTTTGGAAAAAGCTAAATAAAAATAATAATTGTTAAAACTTTCTATTTTCTTTTCACAGGGCGCTATATTTTTAGAAGGTGTGGCAGTAAAAGGTGTTACTCAGATAACGACTCAGCCAAAACTTGGAGAAGTACAGAGAAAATGTCAGCTGTTCTGTTCATGGGAAGGGTATGCAGACATTTTTGTTCTAAAAAATGAATGGCAAAATGTGGTTATTGAGACTTTATCAATCCTATTATATTGGAATGAAAATAACTTGAGGATTTAAGTGTGTTTCAGAATTGTCTATAATTCTGAATTGATTATGGTATTTATAAAGGTCTTCAATGTTTATAAAAGCTAACATTGCAAATTAGACGTTCTGTATTGAGGGTTTTGCTTAATCTCACTTCACTCTAGTTGATGGGTATAGTGAATAAGTTTAAAGTCTGAAGCGAACCTAAAAAAATAAATTTACATACTCGCCTAAGGAGAGGGAAGGCTCTGGGTCCTGTAGAGCCTTACCGCTCCTCTCCTGGTCCCCGAGTTCAAGCGTCGGTTCCTCCGTATAAATCTCATGCTGTGGGTGGCTTCAGAAGTCTTTCATAGCCCGAGTGCTCCACAAGACGGGCGGCTCCGTGCTGCCCGTGCACGAGAGAGCATGCTAGCGCAAGCGCAGTACGGATCGGCAAGTCTTCAGGAGCACTCAAGCTCCCGAACACTTTCGAAGCCCCCCCCCCCCCCCCCCCCCCCCCCGCAATGGCAGAGAGCAGTCTTCGACCCATAGGTTAGACACTGCTAATGGTTGAGACAGCGCTGGAACGTGGGGATCGTAGAAGGAATGGGAAGGCTCTATAGGACCCAGAGCCTTCCATCTCCTTAGGTGAATATCTTTTTTTTATTTTAATATGGCTTCAAACTCCCTTTAACCTTCCTGGCGGTAAGCCCGAGCTGAGCTCGGGCTATGCCGCGCAGGAAGATATCTCAGCCCCTGGTGGGGCGATCTGCACACTTTAAACTGCTGTACGCGCAGCTAGCACTTTGCTAGTCGCGCGTACAGCTCGATCGCCGCCGCTCTGCGGCGATCGCCCGCACGCAGCGGCACAAGAGGGCCCCCACCAGAGCCCTGCGCTGCCCGGACCAATGAGTTCCGGGCAGCGCTATGGGCTGGATCGGAGACGTCTGACGTCAGGACGTCGGCTGACGTCCATGACGTCATTCCGATCGTCGCCATGGCGACAGGAGAAGCCAAACAGAGGAGCGCGTTATATACGCGTTCCCCTGTTTGCTTTTGATGCCGGCGACGATCGCACTAGAGGGACACATGCGCCCTCTAGTGGTTCATGTAGCTACCACTCTGGTAGCTTTACATGAAACAAAAAAAAAAAAATTAAAAAAAAAAGGATTTTTGCCTGAGTGGCAAAAAAAATTAACCGCCAGGAGGGTTAAATGTGTTTACTTATAAACTGAATGGCATCACTTCTGACTGCTTCACTCCAAGCCTGTGATTTCTCACTTTCTAGAAACCTGTATCTTTTGTAAACTGCCCATACATAACAAGATGCCTCCTGCTTACAGCCACCTGATATACCACAGCAGTTTTCCCTAAAGGTAGCTACTAAAGGTCCAATTTCTAGCCAAAAATCGTTCGAGCGATCATAAATTCTGATCGGAATTGAAATATTGTAATAAATCGTTCACTACACCATCCACGAACCAATCTTTACTTCCTATCTATCACAACCAACAAGAAAATCCAAATTTTGGTTCGATGAAAATTCATTCGGGCGACATTTTTTTCACTCGTTCATAATTGATTGTGTCCACCAATGGAGATTATTTACAACCAATCCAATCAGAATTTCTGATCGCTCGAATGATTTTTCGCTAGAAATTGGACCGTTAGTGGCCACCTTAAGAGTGCAGAACAATTGTATGTAGCAATCCAGTGTAAGATACCTATACCTCTGCCACAGCTTCAACCTGTTTAACACATATGTCTGTGGAGGGAGTGGTGCTTAGCTTTGAAACATGTCTCTGTATAGTTGCTGTGTGAACCTAGAGATGTAGGCACTGGTTATTTTTGTCTTTTAATGTAGTGGAGGGAGTTTGATTTTACTTCAGTTACATTCATTCTTTGCTGACCTGGTGGTCAGAAACAAAATTGAGGAACACTTTGAAAACACATCAGATCTCAATGGGGAAAAAACATGCTGGATATCTATTCTGATGTCGATGTGTTAAGTATAAAAGGATGCTACGTAGTTCAAAGTAGATGAAAGTAATCAACCTACAGATAGCTGAATTCAAAGACATCCTGGAAATCAAAGTGCGGCAGGCTAGTGCATTATGCTAAAAGTTAATTTCAGCAGTGTCAGGGCATTCTCCTAATGAGATGACAGATTGGGCATGGTGGGATCCCTCACAGATCTGGACCCAGGGTATCACTGAGCTTTTGGACGGTCTGAGGTGCAACCTAGGGGTGTCAGATAGACAGAGACTTCATGTCCAGTAGGTGCCCTGTTGGATTTAGGTCAGGCGAGCATTTGGGTCAGTCAGTGGTATCCATTCCTTTATCCTCCATAGACTGCCTGCAAATCCTTGCTACAAGACTTGCTGGACATTGTTGCACCAAGAAGTACCCAGGACCCACTGCACCAGTGTAGGAGTCCAACACTGGGCTCAAGGATTACATCCTGATACATGTTGCCAGTAAAAGTGTAGTTGTCTATCCTTTAGAGGTCTGTGTGTCCCTCCATGGATATGCCACCCTTGACCATCACTGACTCGTCACCAAACCAGTCTTGCTGAACGATGTTACAGGCATCTCCAGACCATTTTACATCTACCACCCTTGTGCCTAGGGTAAAACTGCTCCCATCTGTGAAAAGCACAGGATGCCAGTGGCAGATCTGCCAATTGTATGCCAACTGAACTCCACAGCATGGGACAGTGAGCACACGGCAAACTAAACGAATTGATTTCAGAGCTCTTGGGTGTTTTGCCTAAGCAAATAGGGTTTTTAAAGCCTCTAACTTCGCTCACCATTCAAAGATGCGAATAAACCAAAATTGCTGCAAAACATGTATATTCAACTCAAAGAAATAGTTTTAGTTCTACAATCCTGTTACAATATTATCTAAGCCTGCAGAATCATAGTTAGTTGAGTAATTAGAAGCATGCATCAACACGTTACCAGCTGTTGTAGCATCACCCAGGGAGAATCGGGGGACCTCAGCGACCTCGAAGGGGATACACCTGGAACATACAAGAACAGCACGTCTGCTGATCATCTGAAAAGATCCCAAAGTCAAAGCTGCTGATCATCTGGAAAGATCCCAAAGTCAAAGTGTCTTCCCCCTGCCTTTAACGGACAGAATGGTCATAACCGCGCAACCGCAGAAGCAGCTAATCAGAACATGTTTCAATTCTGCGCAAGCGGAGAAAGAACACCTGCTGCTGCTGCTGCCTCAGCGCGAGATCACAGCGTGATCTTATTTCACGCAAGCGCAGAAAGACCATATGTTGCTACTTCAGCGCGTGATCACAACATGATCTTGCCCATGTTGCCTTGTGGACAAGGAATGTGAGCACATGTAAGAAATGTAACTTATTGCACAGCAATTCATTGTTCTTGTTCTTCTGCACAAGGACAGACAAAATACAGCAATGTCTCCAGTTGCTGTGTTAAACCAAATTAATTCATCCAGTACTAGAGAGAAAATAAAACATTTAACATATATACGTGAACAGTAATCTTACAGTAAATTAAAGGATAATCCATACATTCAGACAGTCATGTCACAAAACGTATCACATTGGGCCACTCTCATGAAGTCTGTTTTTTATTGTATGGTCAAAGACATTCACACCAGTGGCCTGTATGACTCTGGTAGTGCTCATTCTGTTTCTCCTTGCTCAAAAGAACAGATACTGGTCCTGCAGATGGGCTATGGACCTTCTGTGGACCTGTCCAGCTCTCTTACACTTTCTGCCTGTCTCCTGGAATCTCCCCCCTGCCATTGAGTCTGTGCTGAGAGACTGGGCAAACCTTCTGGCAATTACACATATTGATGTGCCAAAAGATGAGGAGGGAAAGTGTCAGTGGCCTCCACCTGTTAAAACATTCTTGTTTTGGTGGTTTTCTCATTGTTGCCCCTCTCGTGCGCCTGCTTTTAATTACAGCAAAAAAAAAAAAAAAAAACAGCTGGAACTGATAACCCCCTCCACCACTTAACTGACCAAATCCATATCCAAGAATGATCATGAAGTTGATGCCGTACTCTAAAAAGTGTTCCTTTAATTTTGTTTAGCAGTTTATATGCACACACCAATTAGATTAACTACTTTACAAAGACCCTAGTAAATCCGTCCATGTTTTTGCTAATACATTTTTCTAAAACAACCAAAAAACGATACATGCGTTAATAGATCATATTATGTCCTTGAATCCATATTTGCATATATATTACTTTGTACATCATTTTACACATGCACACCTTGCAAATAATCCCCAAATAACTCCACGCAGCATGCAAATGCTTCACCCTGAAATCTGCCGTTATTAACTCATATGATGTGTGCCATTCCTTATCAACAGCCTCAGCACAGATTAAACAGTTTATGCCTAGATTTATTTGCCATGAAATGTATTATGCTTATAGCAATTATGTATTCTAGGATGGAAATGTCACTCATTCAAGCATGATTTAATATTTCATCCACACTATGTTATTAAGAAGAGAAACAGTAAAACAAATGTTTTCCAGTATGGGGTTCCCTGGAGCACAGCCTGTATCCATGGACAGAAAGAATATCAAATTTCTCGAGCAGAAGTCGTATAAAGTAAGCTGGAAAGCAGATGGTACACGGTAAGTGGGTCTGCTACATGAAATCACTAAAGTATTTCAGTGTTCTAGACTTGACAAGCCTAGCTGCAAGGTCTTTAATGGTTACACATAACCATAGCTAGGCATTTTTCGATGTCTCTATATATTGTAATAGTGTAAGAAAGGAAGAAAAAGGTTATTTGCAAATGAATTAGCCAAATCGAACAATTTATAAAGAAAACAAAATGCGGTAGTGTGTCTCTTATGAGGCCTGAGTTCCAGCATGGATCAGAATAATGATGTAGCAAGGGCAAAACTGGAATGATTAAATATTATTATATAAACTACACACACAAAAAAAATACATTAAAACTGCCAAATATGTCTAGCAGTTGCAGAGGATTGATTGGATTGAAATACAGAAAGGAGAGAATGATGAAGAATGTCTGAAAAGTTCAAAATACTGTTTGGCTGTGTCCAATAAACGGTAAAGTCTTTGTGCTGCATAATCCAAAGTATTGCATTTTGGCCATTGTCCTGCTGGCCTGTCGGGAGATGGAATTCAACATAGAAAATAGACAAAGGACCTTGGGCTGAGTGGATCGCTCAGTTTTACTTGCCCTGCAGCTGGGGAGTGACTATGAAAAACAAAGTCCAGTCTTTCTGCAATTGGAGCTGGGGACAGTCCCCCATCCAGGGAAAGAGAGATCGGACGGAGTACCTGATATGCCAATCTCTCAATGCCCTTAAGTCATATCAAGAAATGGATTGCATGTTTGCGTTCAGTTAGGCGTTACAAATTTACACATATAAAACATGAGCATGAAACTAAAGTGCGACTTAGAGCATGTATTGCTCAGCAGCTGTATGTGTGATTTTACATAGTTACATAGTTATTTTGGTTGAAAAAAGACATACGTCCATCGAGTTCAACCAGTATAAAGTACAATACCAGCCTGCTCCCTCACATATCCCTGTTGATCCAGAGGAAGGCGAAAAAACTCTTACAAGGCATGGTCCAATTAGCCCCAAAAGGGAAAAATTCCTTCCTGACTCCAGATGGCAATCAGATAAAATCCCTGGATCAACATCATTAGGCATTACCTAGTAATTATAGCCATGGATGTCTTTCAACGCAAGGAAAGCATCTAAGCCCCCTTTAAATGCAGGTATAGAGTTTGCCATAACGACTTCCTGTGGCAATGCATTCCACATCTTAATCACTCTTACTGTAAAGAACCCTTTCCTAAATAAATGGCTAAAACGTTTTTCCTCCATGCGCAGATCATGTCCTCTAGTCCTTTGAGAAGGCCTAGGGACAAAAAGCTCATCCGCCAAGCTATTATATTGCCCTCTGATGTATTTATACATGTTAATTAGATCTCCTCTAAGGCATCTTTTCTCTAGACTAAATAAACCCAGTTTATCTAACCTTTCTTGGTCAGTGAGACCTTCCATCCCTCATATCAATTTTGTTGCTAGTCTCTGCACCTGCTCTAATACTGCAATATCTTTTTTTGTAATGTGGTGCCCAGAACTGAATTCCATATTCCAGATGTGGCCTTACTAGAGAGTTAAACAGGGGCAATATTAGTGTGTGTGTGTGTGTGTGTGTGTATCAGAGTGACCTTACTAATTTCTGTAAATATGGGTATGTTAGCATGTTTTTAGTGCCTAGAAAAGTATGAAATATGATAAATATGAATTTTCTGGGTTACTGGGAGTTTGCTTTCCCTTTTAAAGACAGCTGTGTGGAGGATAAGCACAGATGGCATCAGAGTGTCCCCTTTGAAGCTTCTGGTAAAAGTTTAGAGGTGTGAGGTTTGGAGACTGTCAGGCTGGTTAGTTTATTTTATGAATTTCTGTCCATGCCAATTCTGGATTGATGGCTTCTCAGTCACAAGTGGCTCTGAGGCCCAGGATGGCCTCTGGTAAGAGCTGAGAGCTAAAAGCTAATTAACTGTTAGGCCTTTGCAGTTTTGACCCTTTGCTGCTGTGGCTCTGTTGTGAGACTGTAAATCAGTTTGATTCATTTGATATGAAAAATATTAAATGTGTCGCACCTCCTAAATACAGTTAATACGAAAATCTACCGGCGATATGATTATCAATGTGTGTTTACATGCAAGTTATTATTATTTATTGTATTTATAAAGTGCCAACATATGATGCAGCGCTGGACAATAAATAGGGATACATACAATGTTAGCCAGGGGTGACAGACAGAGAGGTAGCACACCGTTATACAACATAACATAAGCTTGTCCATTCAAACAGAGTATAAGATGCATGATCATGCATTTTAACATAGACCAGCAGTTCAAGTCCAAGTTAGTCCATGGGAAAAATTAAATGAATAGTTAGATGAATGTCTTAGAGTTGTTAGTCTGCCTTTGACTTCATCTCACACCACAAATAAAAATATTCACATTTTATACTTGCATACCTAGGAATTTCTTGCACCTGTGCAGAAATGTATATGTGTACTAGTCAAACGTATGGTATGTTTACTTGTTCATGTCATGACATATTTGTATGGAAATGTGGCAGAGACTCTTCCTGTTAATCTTTTCCATGTAGTGATACTTTCAAATATTTTCTGTATGTTCCAAAATTAGCTTCTGAAATGACAACCATACAGGCCTTCATATGTTCATGCCCTGTAAGGATGAGGTGGATTCTCTAAATAACAGTTGTTCCAATATGTTTAGGAAAATGCTGTGTTCAAAGCCGTTGGCTCTTTTACTAATCAATGTGTTAGTGTCTTCCCTTCATCTTGTCATTATGTCTCTCATTAACCACGCGTGTAGCAGATGTTTGTTCTAATGAGTGGAGCTGAATGTTCAGACAGGATTAACACGTATATAGTAGCGAGGCATCAATCTGGGGAAAAAATGAATCTTTCACTAATAGAAATATTAATAACTGCTAATCTGAACACTGTTTTAAAAAAAAATGTACTGGTAACATGATCTGTGCCTTGATGTATCACAAAAAATAGATCTTTTTTTTTTTGTAGATGAACATTTTTTTTTTCTTTTGCTGTTTACTAGTGTGCAACACAGTGGTGTGGGGAGCACTCTTGCCATGCACTAGCTTGATTTTTACCAGAACACTATCTGCACTGAGTTTGTATGTTTTTCCAGTTTTTCCATGTTTTCCTCCCACATCCTGGAAATATAGAATTACAATAATTGGCTTAACTCAAAAATTGGTCTGATACCTTTTCTCCTAGGTGATCTTTTCACACCTTGAAAGTAAAATGCCTTTCAAACAGGGGAGGACTGGGACGATTCGGCCTGGGGGGAAATCCCAACCTAGAGGCCCGGTCACAGAATCCCCAGCCCAAATACATTTGCATGCAATAAAGATATGTTTTTAATGGTAGTTTAAAGCAACGATACATTTTGCAGTTACGTTAAGCATTTTAGACTGGGGGTGTAATTGCGTGGGGTACATTTACTTGGTGCACTTTGGGCCTTTGAGGGTACAATCTGTATTAGGTTTGTATGTTCTCCCTTTTTTTTTACGTGAGTTTCCTCTGGGCACTTCAGTTTCCTCCCACATTACAAAAAAATACAGATAAGTTAAAAGGCTTACCCCTAAATTGGCTCTAGACTACAATGGACATATGTCTATGGTAGGTATTGGCTTGTGAGCTCCTCTGAGGATAATCAGTGACATGACTATGTACTCTATAATGTGCTGCAGAAGATGTCTGTTCTATATAAATATATAATAATAATATGATAGGACATTATACTATGACTATGGTAGGATTAGATAGTGAGCTCCTCTGAGGACAGTCTGTGACATGACTATATAATCTGTAAAGTGCTGCAGAAGATGTCAGTGCTATATAAATACATAATAATAATACGAGAGGACAATAGACAGGCTATGGTAGGGATTATATTCTGAGCTCATCTGAGGACAATCAGTAACATGACTATGTACTCTATAAAGTGCTGCAGAAGATGCCAGTGCTGTATACATGCATTATATAATATGGTAGGATATTCGAGTATGACTGTGGTAGGATTAGATTGCGAGCTCCTCTGAGTACAGTCGGTGACGTGAATATGTACTCTGTAGAAGGATGCTGCAAAAAATGATGACACTTTATAAATACTAAAATAATCTCCCTCAAAGTATTCCCAGGTGGTCTTATGGTCCCTCAATCTCCATATAGCTTTCCCTAGTGATCTTGTGGTCCCACTTCCCCTTTTACAGTAAGCCCTGGTTTGGTTGTTTAGTGGTCCCCTATCCTCATTTAGCTCCTGTAGTGGTCACCCTCCTACTCTCCCCCAGTATAAACAGAGCAGTGGTGCAGTGGTTGTGCTTGACAGTCTTACCTCCTCCAGCAATGTGTCCATCCTTCGCAGCCAGTGGCCGTCTGCTTTCTGCCTATCTCCATCTCCTACACATCACGTGTAATCAGGCGAGATGCAAGATAACCAGGTCAGAGAGCAGGTGTATAGCTGGATGAGCTGAGACTGCTGTGCTGCTACACTGTATACAGGGGAGCACAGTGGTATAGCATTGAGTGTCTCCTCCTCTGCTCAGCGTAGTGTTGGGTGCAGCCAGGGTCCCCTCACTCATGGTGCATAAGGCAACCACCACCAGCTCTGCCCCTTAAGTCCCTAAGTAAAGCTGGTGCCACAAGCTTCATAATGCCTAGTACACACAATGCTATGTTCCGTCAAATTGATGGGTCAAATCGATAATTTACGGCATGTCTGATCTCTTCCCGATCAAAAAAATCGATTGGGAGCAGATCAGACATGCCAGACATTATTAAATCGACCTGTGGATCTGATGGGAAATAGCATTGTGTGTACCAGCCTTAGTGCAGCCACACTGTCCCCTTCCTTCAGTGTTTCACAATACCCCATCTGACAGCAATGATAGTATAGAAAAATGGTCAAAAAGGTTTCTTCAGTGTGCAAGCTTGACTGTGGGCAAGCGTGTCCATACTGGGAATGGGCAAATGAGATCCACACATGCCCAGTAGAACTAAGGCACTTGTGCATGGCTCTTTTCCTTCATCCAAAAGCACTTCATTTGACTGGGCATGTGTGGATGTTATTTGCGCATGCCCGGTACAGATACACTCACCCACATCATGCTCATATACTGAAGGAACCTATTCAACCAAAGACAGACCCAACACCAGACTAGCTACGGCCAGTGTTACCATAGGGGCAAACTGCGAACAGCTCCCAGCATGCCCCCCATGCTCTGTATAGAGGCACTACAGATGCCAGCATGCCCCTCCTCTTCTCTAGAGGCACTACAGCTCCTAGCATGCTTCTTCCACACCATAGAGGCACTACAGCTGCCATCATGCTCCTCCCCTTCCATAGCGTTGCCACAGCTTCCAGCATGCTTCTCTTCCTCCTTATAGTATTAGATTGTCCCCCAGGGCTCCCCAAGCTTTTTCAATGGGAATAAATGGTCCCCTGGTGCCCCTGTATTTTCAGTGGAGCGCACTTACCTGTCCTCCCTCTATCCATGTGCTTCATCCTCATAGGCACCTCATCTCCGTGACCTGGTGACATGTACACACCCATGTGCCGCTGGGTCACTGAGATGAGACGCCTGTGAGGATGGAGACGTTAGCACACAGATGAGCACGCCAGCTGGACCAGTGAGTGCGCTCCGCTATGAATACATTGCAGAGGCTCCGGGGGTCCACTATTCAATTTGGGGAGACCAAGGGGGGGCCAGCAACCAGCTGTGAGACTCTGGGGACAACCCAACAATATATGGAGGAGCGGTATGCTGGGACTTGTGGTGCCTCTTTGGAAGGAAGGGAGCACAATGGGAGCCGTGGTGCTTCTAGGGAGGGGCTTGCTGGGAGCTGTGGTCACTCTATTGAGGGAAAGGGGCATGCTGGGGCTGTGGTGCCTCTATGTAGAGGGATGGGCATGCTGGGAGCAGTAGTGCCTCTATGGGGTAGAAGGGCATGCTTGTAGCTTTGGTGTCTCTATAGGGGAGGGCGGGACCTTGTTGGGGCTGTGGTGTCTCTATGGAGGGGGATGGCATGCTGGGAACAGGAATTCCTCTATGGAGAAGAAGAGCCTGCTGGGAACAGTAGTGGCTCTTAGGGGTAAGACTTGCTGGGGCTGTAGGGACTCTATAGAAGGGGGGGGGGGCATGATCGGGGCAGAAGTGCCTCTATGGAGAAGGGCATGCTGGCAGCTTTAGTGCCTCTGGAGGGGGAGACTTCCTGTGAGCTTTGGTGCATCTATTGAGGGAAAGGGGCATGCTTGGACTTGTGGTACTTGGGGAAGGACATGCTGGGAGCAGCTGTGCCTCTATAGAGGAAGAGGGCATGCTGGCAGCTATAGTGCTTCTATTGGGGAAGGAGACCTGCTGGGTCTCTCTCTATAGAGAGGGAGGGGAAAACGGGCTTCCTAATGCTGTGGAGTGGGGGAGGGGTGTCAAACTCACAGGCATGCAGCAGAAGGAATTCCCAGCCAGGTACCTGATCCTCTTCTCTTCACTGGGGAACTGGCTGCACTGAGAGCATTGGCTGCTTCTCCCCATGTGTGCATACAACAGCCTGGCATGCAGTCTGTCCCAGCGTGGTCTCCACAGGCCGAGGGGGGCGGAGCCTACACACATATACACACACAGTGCAGCAGAGAGGATGCCGGGAGGAGCAGGAGCTCTCAGCCAATGCCCTGCTCCCTGGCCCGACACACGGAGCTGAGTTGAGCCCATGAGAACAGCTGGGGGCGGGGCTGAATCCAGTGGCTGCGGAGCTGCTGATTTTTAAAGTAATTCACCACCGCACCGGCCCAAAATGCCACCCGTCCCCCCGGGCCAGTCCGCCTATGCTTTCAAACCACTACTAAGCAAAAAAATACGCAAAACAATGTTGACAGAAGTTTTTCACCTACTTTTTGGCCCCTTTTCAATTGCAAAATACTGAAAAGTTATTTTAAAGAGTAGAAAAAGTTAATTGAATAAGGACAGAGGAACCCCTCTGAAGGACACAGGACATTTATACAATGCTTTTCTCCTAACAGATTAAAAAAACACTTCACGGCAGCAGTCCCTTAGGGCACGCTCCACGAGTGAACCGGATCATTAGGGAGCCTTGTCCATATACTCCTTACTGTTTTATGTGCTTGCTTGAGATGGGATTGGAACCCTGGTCAAAGGCTTAAACCCTACATCAAAGGCAACATCCTTAACCAAAGGGAATAGTATAATTTGCAGCCTTATTTGCATCTACAATTATTTTATGTGCCCTTTAAAAGAAAGCAAATCGATTTGAAATCCTTAATTGAAAAGGTTTTCCTACAGCTGTATAGACAGTCAGTGGCAAGCTTGTTTATATTTGGCAAGCTTGTTTCTATCTATGAAGCACCTAACGTCAAATAAAATCACTTTGACATTACCTGGTCAAGAACCTAGAAGCTGGCCTCTTCTTGTGCCACAGACTGTTGTTGCGTTAAATTGCACTCTTCTCAGCTATTCAGTCTGCACCTTGCAATCTGAACGGAAGGATAACGCAATCCAAGCAGAAGTTCCAACATCAGGCCCTACAACCAACTCTATTAACTTAACCTCCTGAGTGTCCAGATGCTGCTCCTTGTCCAAGAGGGACTCTCTTGTTCCCTGTACCTGGTTGTCTAAGTAATTGAAGGGATTCTTCATTGGAATATTTTTCTGGAAGCTTCCCCAAGTGGCACTGCACGATTCAGAACTGCACAGGAGTGAGTTCCGAATTGTACGTGCTCAAGCGTTCTTCCACTGTGCACATGCTGTTCGAAACTCATGCATGCGGGCTTTAGATTAGCACTGCACTACTGAGGCGGTTCTGGAAGGCTTGAGAGGTTAGAGGACCAGCATCTGGACATTTTAAGAGGTAATGTAGCCCACCATGGGCTTAATCTAGTTTTTCCCCGATTCAGCAGTACTTTACCCTCCTGGTGGTCTATTAAAAACCGCCAGGGGGCAGCGCAGCAGTTTATTTTTTATTTTATTTTTTGTAAATCATGTAGCGAGCCTAGGGCTCGCTACATGACAGCCTCCCCCCACCCTCTTCGATCGCCTCCGGCGATCAAGCCCATTTCCATTAGGGCTTCCCCCGTCGCCATGATGACGCCATCGACGTCGTGACGTCAAAGGGAGTACCGATCCACCCCTCAGCGCTGCCTGGCACTGATTGGCCAGGCAGTGCACGGCGTCGGGGGGGCTGCGCGGCGAGCGGCGGCTAATCAGTGCGGAGCGGCGCCGATCGGAGTGCACACGCAGCTAGCAAAGTGCTAGCTGCGTGTTGCAAAAAAAAAATTATGCAAATCGGCCCAAAATCCTCCTGCGTGGCTTACCCCGAACTAAGTTCGGGGTTACCGCCAGGAGGGTTAAGGTCAGAAAATGAACTTTCTGAACTTAGAATTGAAATGTGTTTTCATTACATAGGGAAAGTGTAAATTAGAATTGTATAGTGTTAGTTTGCATATTTATAATGAAATGTTTTAAAGTGCTTCTTGTGTGTCTCTCCTTCAAATGATGTTATATAATACTAGCTTGTTTTGTGCAAGATATGAATTCTACATTTTCCTTTGACTGGCTTTTTATTTTATAAAGTTGTCTAATGTGGGGGTGGATTGACTGCTGAAAACATTTTTCTGTAAGTATTGAAGTTATTTTCTAAACAGAATGACCTTTTCCAAGTAGTTCTCTGCAGAGTTTTTATTTTTTTCTCTTTGGAGAGGTAAACCATCTGTTTAGTTTGATTGTTACATTGTAAGATAATGTTACACAGGAACAGGGCCATGCTGTGTCTCCTTTCAAAAAAGTATGATTATGGATTTTGTGAGTCTGCTGTAAGATCACATCAACACATGAGTATTTTTGCCTGACGCGATCTTTGCTTCTGATGATGCTTTTATGATGCACAAATGCTGAGCTTAATCCTTGCCCCCAGGCTGGGCACCAGAATTAAGGTAAATTAAATAAGGAATATTTTATTCTTCTGGGAGATGAAGTCCGCATTACCCTTTCTGTGCTCATTATTGTTTATTGATTTGGCTTTTGGGATTTCATTTCAAGAAATGTTTGATTTCTTAGAAAAGTCTGTGCTCGCTTAAATGTTTTAAACTGTCCTCAGACATAACATTGTATTTTGTGGTTTACCATTTTTAAATATTAAAACTTAAAGGGAAGGTCCAAGCAAAATAAAAAAAGAGTTTCACTTACCTGGGACTACTACCCGCCCCATGCAGCCATCCTGTGCCCTTGTAGTCACTCACTGCTGCTCCAGTCCCCCGCTAGCAGCATGCCGACCTCGGAGGTCGGCGGGCCGCATTGCGTACATTTTTACGCATTCCGGCTAGTGCAGGAACATTAACACTAACATTTTTACGCGTTAGTGGTTCAATGCGTAAATTTTTACGCATTGAACCACTAACGCGTAAAAATGTTAGTGTTAATGTTCCTGCACTAGCCGGAATGCGTAAAAATGTACGCAATGCGGCCCGCCGACCTCCGAGGTCGGCATGCTGCCAGCGGAGGACTGGAGCAGCAGTGAGTGACTACGAGGGCACAGGATGGCTTCACAGGGCTGGTAGAAGCCTCAGGTAAGTGAAACTCATTTTTTTATTTTGCTTGGACCTTCCCTTTAAAGGACACCCGAGGTGAAAATAAACAAATGTAATAAACAATTGTATCTATCGTCTCCTAAAAATGACTTTTTAAGATATTCCATGGTTTTATTTTATGTTTGAATCTACTTTTTAAGTTTTAACTGTTTTATTGTTTTTGCTCAATGACATTCATTGAAGTATGCCAGAGCTAAAATCTATAAACTATTGACCCTTTGTATCTCTTTCCTGCTCTCAGAAGCCATTTTCTGCTAGAAAAGTGTTTTATACTTGGCATTTCTTATCAGTGAGGGTCACACTGTAGTCACTTCCTGTCTGAGTCAGGACTTTGTCAGGCACTTACATACCTGACCTTAACGCTTTCAGGCAGAGAAAGAAAAAAAAGGAACACCGCATAGTTATTTGTGTGGTATCCTTTAAAAATGCTTATAAAGTACAACTATCTGTGATAATAATCTGATCCCCCACTAAAACCACCTTGAAAACTTCCAGAAACCTTTTTTCCCCAATTGAAGCTGCAGGTACCAAGGATCTTGTACTTCCAGTCGTTTTAAAGTTTTGTTTATTGGCTTATAATACTGTAGGTGGTAAATGGTCTCTTACTTGAAATGACTGGAAAGGCAATCTCCTCACTTTACAACAGTGTCACCTAATGGCTGGAGGGAAAAGCAGCCCAGTTTATAAGTAAATATTCATAAGTACTTTTCCCTGTGTCACCAGGTGGCTATTTGTGTTTTGAGGACTTCAAAATTAAAGGGGCACGAAACATTTTAAAATTTAAAATATGTGCAAACAAAAACAAATAAGAAGTATGTTTCTTCCAGAGTAAAATGAGCCATAAATTACTCTCCTACGTTGCTGTCACTTACAGTAAGTAGTAGAAATCTCACAGAAGCAACAGGTTTTGGACTAGCCCATCTCTTTATAGGGAACTCTCAGCAAGGCTTTTATTCTTTATAAAGATATTCCCTAAAAAGGATTTAAACAATGATGCTGGCCAGCTTCCCAGCTCGCTACAGTTTTTTTGGCAGTTGGACAGAGCAACTGCCGTTCACTAAGTGCTTTTGAAAATAAATCCCTGAGAATCCCCCATGAAGAGATGGATTAGTCCAAAACCTGTCGCTTCTGTCAGATTTCTACTACCTACTGTAATTGACAGCAACATAGGAGAAAAGTAATTGATGGCTCATTTTACTCTGGAAAAAATGTACTTCTTATTTGTATTTGTTTGCACATATTTTAAATTTTACAAATTTTCGCCATGGTGCCTCTTTAAGGTAACTCTGCCATTGTTCTGAGCATTTTCCATACATTTCATCATACAGAACTGGCAGTAAAGTGTTCCTTGGGGGAGCAAGTACAGTTGTTTAGTGAAAGGCTAATGAATAAAATCTGTGAGAAGTGTGCAAGTTCTCTCTGTCTGCCCATAAAGTGCTCTTGTTCTTATTTTGCATATTTGCCTTTGACAAGAAAACCGAAATTTCTCTAATCGTCATCCGGGACAACAGGAGATCCGTTCCCTCCTCCGGATTTGGGGAAACCATCAATCAAGAAAGCATTAAAAGGACCCCACCCTCCCTCATTCCTCAGTTCATCTGTGTTTCCCTCCAGGAAACACCTTCAAGAAAGCAGCTCCCATTTGTTTTTTTTATTATTACCTTGCCAGAGGGTGAGGTTACATTTCCGAAAGGCAGGCCTTTGGTGTTTTCCAGGGGGGATTCTTGTGGGGCCTGCCTTTCTTTCAGAGAAAAAAGCGTTTTTTTATGGCAGAGCAGCGCTTTCACCTGCCTCCCGACAGAACGCTCGGCACACAGGGAGATTGTCACAGCGTCTGTTCAGCCGCAAGAGCTTCCGGCTCTTAGAGTACTGACGTCAGGCGCTAGGAGGTGGTACGAGGCGCGCTGATGTCACCTGTTCTAGCTGCGGAAGGGGAGGATAAATCGGAGGACCAGAAAGGAGGAAGTAAGTTTCCTGGCGTCGTCCAAGCGCACAAGCCAGCATGGAGGCTCAATCGGCTGCAAAGTCTTATGGCCAACCACAGCCCCAAGCGGCGGCTTCTGGTGGGGGGAGTCCTCCGTTTGGAGGAGATTATGCTGACGTGTTGTTACAGTTAGCCTCAGAATACTGTCTTTTCTATGTTTGTATTATAGGCAAAAACTGAGCCCAAACTTCCTGCTACAGCTCCTGAAAAGCAATATAAAAGATGTGGATTTTGTAGCACTAAGATTCCTCTTGAGGCCCCTAAAAATGCCTGTCAGTCATGTATAGATGCTTTAGTGGCCTCTGAAACTTTCAACATTTTAAAGGGGCTTATGGAATCTGTGAATATTAAAATGCAGTAGACTTTAGATAAATTTAAAGAATCTTTTGTTCCTCCATCTGCAGAGCCTCTACCCGGGCCTTTCTCTGCTTCCGTCCCGGGCCCTTCTGGGTTTTTCTCTCAACCTTCTTCCATATCTGATGTTTTGGGTGCTGAGGAGGTGGGAGAAGAGGGGGAGGAAGAAGGAGAGGAGGTATCTGAGATTATATCCATAAAAGAGGGTGAACATCCTCATTCGGATGAGTCAGACTCGGAACAATTAAGTAAAAGTCCGAGATTTCCGTTTTCCACTGATGAATCTTCTGAGTTGCTTAATGCTGTTCATGTTTACAGAGCAAATTAAAGAAACAATCTCTGAATTAACTCCTCAGGACCTAGTTTACTCTGGGTTAGCTAGACCCTCGGGTACAGTTTTTCCTATACATAAGTCATTGCAGGAAATTATTTCTTCACAATGGCAAAATCCTGAAAGACGTTTATTTGTCCCTAAGTCAGCCAAAAGGAAATACTCCTTTGCCCAGACTGCTATTGATAACTGGATTAAATGCCCTAAATTGGATGCAGCATTAGCAAAATATTCAAAAGATTCTGATTTGTCATTTGAGGATGCAGGATCTCTTAAAGACCCTATGGGTACAAGAATTGAGTCTTCTTAAAAAAGCTTGGGAATCGGCAGCATTTGCTTTCCTTCCCGGGATTTCAGCCATGTGCATATCTCGCAATTTAAGGATTTGGATGGATAATCTAATTTCTCAGATCGCAAAAGGGGGCTCCTTCTAAAGATTATGCGGCTTCTTTACCGCTGGTGCTCAGAGCGGTAGCTTTTTAGACGGATGCTATTACAGAGATGGTTAGGATTACTGCACGCACCACTGCGCTCATTGATTCTGCCAGACGGGCGATTTGGCTGAAAACCTGGGAGGGGGATCTAACCTTCAAAAATAGGTTATGTTCCATTCCTTTTGAGGGCAATCTTCTTTTTGGGACAGAGTTGGATAATGTACTATCCCGTTCCACAGAAAAGGGAAAACAATTCCCTAATAAAAAGAAAGTCTTGAGGGGTAAGAAACCCTTTGTGGCTAGAAAACCGGCTAATGAGCAGACTATATCTTGGCCTAATAAGAATCGGAATGTGCAGAAAAAGTGGTCCTTTCCGAAAGGTAAAGGAGGCTTCACGCTCGAGAGTTCCAATCCTCCTAAACAGAATAAATGACGTCTTACCAGTGGGGGCAGGTTAACGTTTTTTCAGGCAGAGTGGGAAAAGTTAAATCCCGTCCTTTGGTTTACCAGATTATAAAACGGGGTTACTGTCTTCAATTTTCGGTCCCCCGCACACACAGGAGATGTGTAAATCAGATTCCGAAGGACCCAAAGAAAGCTTGGGGTCTGGAATCCGAGATTCAAAAAATTTTGGACAAGAGAGTAATAATTCAGGTTCCTCAGACGGAGGAATTCCAGGGTTATTATTCTCACGTTCTTCTAGTAAAGAAAGCAAACAGAGATTTTCGATTCATTCTGAATCTGAAATCTCTAAACCCATTTTTAATTTACAAGAAATTCAGAATGGAGAGTATTTATTCGGTAAGAGCCCTTCTCCAGGGTAAAGCATTTTTCGTCTCTATAGATCTTCAGGACGCATACCTGCACACACCAATTTTTTCAGGCCAAAAAATATTTGAGGTTTGCGATCCAAGATCAGTTTCGGATTCGCCATTTTCAATTTCAGCCTCTGCCTTTCGACATTGCATCAGCTCCTCGTATTTTCACAGAAGTTATGAAGTAACTGATACTGCAGGGAATCTCAATTGTACCTTATTTGGACGATCTCCGGGTGTTTGCACAGACAGAGGATCTAGTATTGGCACACAGAGAGATTGTAATAAGGATCCTTACTCGAGTGGGTTGGATTATTAACTATGCCAAGTCATCATTGATCCCCGCTCAGGAAATTACCTTTTTAGGTTACCAGATAAACTCTGTGGTGGGGAAGATTTTTCTACCTCAGGAAAAAATTCTGAAAATTCAGGTAGAAGTAGAGAAATTGTTGACTTTACGGTAATGCTCCCTTTGTCAGATCATGAGACTTCTGGGTCTTTTTACAGCCGCAATTCTGGCTGTCATATGGGCTCAGACTCACGGCAGACTTTTACAAAACTTATTACTAACAAATTGGGACAAATCCCAGAATTCTCTGGATTTTCGGATTGTCATTCCAGATCCAGTGAGATTCAGCCTACTATGGTGGCTGGAACAGGAGAATTTGCAGATGGGGAAATGGTGGAGACAATTGAACCCGATAAAGATTTTCATGGATGCGAGTTCATGGGGCTGGGGCACAACAGCTCTGGGGCAGTATGCACAGGGTTCTTGGGCCCCGGCCATAAGAAAAAAGTCATCCAATTTCAGAGAACTGTTGGCGGTCCAGGAAGCTCTCCTAGCATTTCAGGAAATGATAGAGGGCAAGCATGTTCTGATTTTTTCCGACTATGTAGCGACAGTTGCTTACCTGGTGAAACAAGGAGGGACAAGATCCAAGGATCTCATGTCCCTATCCTCAGGAATCTTCAATTGGGTAGAGCTCAGAGTTATATCTTTATCTGCAATTCATATAAAAGGAGTGTTAAATCGGGAAGCAGATTTTTTTAGTCGACAACAAGTAAATCAGTCGGAATGGAGTCTCCATGCGGAAGTTTTTTGCACGGTATCGTAAATCTTCGGGAGTCCAAATATAGATCTCTTTGCCTCCCCAGACAATGCGAAAGTGAATTGAAAAGTTTGGAAAGTGTTTTTATCATGGTGCACTACAAAAAATAAGAATTTTGACCTTACTAGTTCAGTGCTAGACTTTCTCCAGGATGGATTTGAGATGAAACTAGCGCCTGGTACTCTCAAGGTACAATGCTCGGCGCTCTCTATTCAGTTGGATAGACACTTGGCACAAGTGGAATTGGTTAGAAATTTTTTTAAGGCCATTCAAGGGTCTACTCCGGTAAGACAGAAGATTTTTCCACAGTGGGATTTGTCATTGGTTCTTAATAGTCTCATGAAGCCCCCTTTTGAACCTATTGATGAAATTGACATTACGCTTCTTTCTTTTAGGCTGCTTTCACAGTGGGACGTTACAGGCGCACGTTAGAGCAGCCTGTAACGCAGCCCAACTCACGGTAATGAAAAATCAATGGGCTGTTCACAGTGCCCATGTTGCGTTACATTGTAACGCTACACGTTGAATGAAAGTGCAGCATGCTGTGCGTTATACGCGGTTTTAGCCGTGTTAGACTGATTGCACATGCTCAGTAATGTTTTTTTTTTTTTTATTTACTCATGCAGGAGAGGAGGAGGGGAGAGTCCGCTATTGTGGCCAGCCACATGGCTAATTAATATTCACTGCACTGCAGTGTAGTGATGGGAAATTCGGCTCTTTTCAATGAATCAATTCATTGAAAAGAGCCGGACTTCCCATCTCTACTGTTCAGAATCGATTCATTGAAAAGAGCCGGACTTACCATCTCTACTGTTCAGAATCGATTCATTGAAAAGAGCCGGACTTCCCATCACTAGGTTCAGTCCTGCTGCTCTGCCTCTGAATCGATTCTGAACAGTAGTAATGGGAAGTCCGGCTCTTTTCATTAAATCGATTCATTGAAAAGAGCCGACTTCCCATCACTACTGCACTGTTTACTTCCTGGAGCAGCCGTTTATTGGCTGCCGGGACCACATGATGTGGAGTGTTCCAATCATGTGGTCTCCACAGTCATTTTAACGGCGCACCGAGAGCCGCATAACGCGGCTTTATATAGCGTCCACCTTTGCCACCAGCAAGCGTTGCATTAGGGGACGTTATGCGACCTTAACGTCCCCTGCAACACAACGTCTAAGTCTGAAAGAGCCCTTAAGTTAGCTTTTTTGATTGCTATCACGTCGGCCAGGAGGTTGGGAGACTTACAAGCACTATCTATTAAGGACCCCTTTTTGATTATCTGCCCTGATAGTATTCGCTTAAGATTAGATCCAGCCTACCTTCCTAAGGTGTCTTCAGAATTTCATCAGTCTCAGGAGATTATTTTACCCTCCTTCTGCGCCAATGCTTCAGGTAGCAAGGAGAAGGAGTTTCACTGTGTAGATGCGAGGCGTATATTTCTGTCCTATCTATCCAGAACTAGAGATTTCAGAAGGTCTAGTAATCTGTTTATACTATTTGCAGGTAAAAATAAGGGGCAACAAGTATCAAAACAGACCATTGCTAGGTGGATTAGGCAAGCTATAGTTTTGGCCTATCAGAGTAGCAGTTGTCCTGTACCTACTAACATCAAAGCCCATTCCACACGTTCCTTATCCACATCTTGGGCTGAGAGAGCAGGAGCATCAATACAGCAGATTTGTCAAGCGGCAACCTGGTCAACAGCATCTACGTTTATCAAGCATTATAGAGTGGATGTATTGTCTCAGCAAGACCAGTCGTTTGGCAGAAAGGTGCTCCAGGCTGTTGTCTCCCCCTCCCCCCCCCCCCTTCCCAGGTGAGTCTTTTTGTAAAGACTTCTTGGCTATCTCTCCTGTCATCCCAGATGACGATTAGAGAAATACTCCTACTAGACCCACCGGTAATGGAGTTTCTAAGCATCTTCTGGGACAACGCCTATAACCATGCCCTACCTATGGGCACCTTTCTATAATCTTGTCTTATAGATTGGATAGTAGTCAATTTTTGGTGTCTAATTTTTTTCTCTCTTCATTTCCGGTGTTTTCTAGTCGTTTTTTTCTGTTATATGCACTGAGGAATGAGGGAGGGCGGGGCCTTTTAATGCTTTCTTGATTGATGGTTTCCCCAGATCCGGAGGAGGGACCAGATCTCATGTTGTCCCGGAAGAAGCTTAGAAACTCCATTACCGGTAGGTCTAATAGGAGTATATGAGCATTTGACTTGCATACTTTTGTTTTGCCTTGACTAATATGTTCAACAGTGTCAGCTAATTATTATTATTTTATTTTTTTGTAAAAAAAAAAAAAAAGCAGAACTGTGCATATAAGGAAAACAGCACAGTGTGTTTGTGTTCTTGTGTCCTTTGGTAGTCTTTCAAGTGTAGAAAATAAGTTAAAAAGAATCCTGCCCTCTACAGCTAAGTAGCGGCTATCTATAATTATGGCAATTTTATAATGAAAATTAAATTTAGCTTGAAATAATTATAAAAATATAATTCGGAAAACAGCGGTCATTTCCAGGTCAGAGCTATGGATTGCAAGTAGTCATTCTGGCAGCCAATGCAACATTTCTATGGTGTTCTAAGCAGTGAACATAGAACCTCTTGCCAGTGATTAAAAAAATCTTAAACTTAACAGGTAAAGAAAATTGTTAATTTTATTAACGTTTACAACAAGATTTATAGAACTTGGAGTTCTTCTTACGTGGGGAAAAGTGGAGTTAAGCTTTGTACAGACATTATATTTTTGTTGCTCACAATGATTATTTGCCATGGTTTTGATTGGCAGCCTGATGTCTGTACAGACTACACCTGATTGCTGCAATATTTTTATTTTTTTGAAACAATGCAGCTTCCTGCTGTCATGTTGGTACTTTTTTAGTTTTAGTAGTGTCTGAGTGGCACCTTTCAAACAAGCGCACCGCGGGTGGTGTTGAACTTTAGTCACAGCACCTGATCTAGTTGATAGAACAACACAGGAGACAAAGAACCACTTGGAAGTATACACACTGGAACGGTACCAAGCAAGTGGTATCGGCCCTCTAGGACTGGCAGTCACTAAAACCTTTGCATATGATCTACAAACCGAATCCATTGAAGCAGACTGGGGCTGCATGTTCTAGGGCTTTTCTCTACAAGTCTTTGAATTTATTTTACAAGCTTGTAAGATACTACTAGTAAGATGCTACTATTGAAAACAAGCAAAGAGATTCGTCAAACATATGCAAAACCTGAGCCCTTTCAGGAATGTGAAACTTATAAGAATTTTGAGCATAGTATCCAGAGGAGATTTACAGGATTGGAAGATGAAATCACGAGAGTAAACACAATAAATTAGAAAGAGATGGCGTTACAGCTACTAAAGAGCATCCAATAGCTCCTCCTGTAGTACATATAGATGAAGCACTTGACTCCCCCAATCCGATCACACCATTGGTTAATGGCACCCATGAAAACTCTTCTGGACTTGAACCCAGCGTGAATACTGATTTACCTGTAGAATGTAGTACAAGTCAGGAAATAGAACCCCGTATCAGGAGTCCAGGCAGGCCTCCAATAGTGCTAATACCATGTAATTCAAGCTGCTCTAGAAGTTCCATCAATGGAGTTTCATGCACCCAGGAGCAAATCGAGATTGTTCCAATCATTGGGACAGTCATAACATCACAAAACACTGCAAATATGCCAACACAGAACGCACCTGTAAACACAGCAATCTTAGCAGTGATATATGACCCTAAGGAGGCAAACACCTATGATATCCCAACGTCCAACCAATTTTCGTGTGGCTGTACATTTTGGAAATCAGAGAATCAGTACCAATAAATGCACAAAGATTAAAGATTATAAAATCAGAAATCAAGCACAAATAGATACTTTTTTAGGAAGAGACAAGAAAGCAAGACCCTCACAAGGAGGAGGAGAGGGAGAGGCCTCTCCAAAAAGAACAAAATGTAAAGGTCTGCAGGGCAAGAAGACACCTCCAAGGTAGGAGACAATTGGACTTTTAACCTCAGCTCTCGAACCCTGGACACAAGCAAAATCATCTTTAGGAATCAAGGGACAAGCACATTCCTTCTCTAACACCAATTCCTCCCCACGCCCACTGTCTGTTGGTGTTCCTCAAGGCTCTGTTCTTGGGCCACTTCTTTTCTCAGTCTACACTCATGGCCTGGGACAACTAATTAACTCTTTTGGCTTCCAGTATCACCTCTATGCGGTTGACACCCAAATCTATCTCTCAGCTCCTGATCTGTCATCACTACTATCTAGAGTCCCTGACTGTCTACGTGCCGTTTCTGCATTTATGTCCTCCCGCTTCCTCAAACTCAACATGAGTAAAACGGAAATTGTGATTTTTTTTTTTTTCCACCATCGCTATCTACACCCCCACCAATTGCAACCATAACGGTAGACAACACCCCAATCACTTCAACCACTAAGGCCCGCTGCTTGGGAGTTATACTCGACTCAGAGCTCTCCTTCAAACCTCACATTGCCTCATTAACCACCACCTGCTATTTCCAGCTCAAAAATATATTCCGTATCTGTCCCTTCCTCACACAAGAGGCCACCAAGATGCTTGTACATGCCTTAATCATCTCCCGCCTAGACTACTGCAACACCCTGCTCTGTGGGCTACCACAAAAAAAGGCTAGCACCTCTCCAATCCCTTATAAATTCAGCGGCCCGCCTCATTCACCTCTCCACACGCTCTTCCGATGCAGCCCCACTGTGCCGTTCTCTCCACTGGTTACCCATTACCCAGAGGATCCAGTTCAAACTCCTGACTCTAACATACAAAGCCCTCCATGAGTTGTGCCCTCCATACATCTCATCACTAATCTCAAGAATTTGTCCCTCCCGCAACCTCTGCTCCTCCCAAGAAATTCTCCTGGCCTCTAAGCTGATCACCTCCTTTCATGCTCGCATCCAAGACTTTACACGAGCATCATCTCTTATCTGGAACTCTCTTCCACAGCCTGCACGTCATGCTCCAAACCTGGACATCTTCAAACGCACTCATAAAACACACCTTTTCAGACAAGCTTATAACATTCTATAGCCCTTATTTACTTATTTTAGTTTATTTTATTTAGTTATTGATTTGTAAAAAATGTTTGGAATCATGTATGATTTTCATTCCACTTCTCACATGTACACCACTTTGTACTGGTCTTTCACGTGGAATTCCAATAAAATTGATTCATGTTTGTGGCAGTAATGTGACAAAATGTGGAAAACTTCAAGGGGGCCGAATACTTTTGCAAGCCTCTGTACAGTTGTGCTCATTACGCTGTGCCAGAGGCTTATTCCCAACACATCATACTAGTCCAATTGAAGAGCAACTTAGGACCATAGCAAAGAGTCTACTGCGCGGCATAGTACAGGCAATAAGAGAATAATCTCAGTCTTTTATAGTTAGACATATATTATTTGAGCTTGAAAACATGTGAACATTTTGAGAAATAAATCAGATTTATCAATGTTCTACTCATCTTCAGTGAAAAGGTTAAAAGCCTGTTATAAAACAAATTAAATTGTCATAAAAAAGCCTGAAGGAGAAAAAGTTCACTCTTGTCGGAAGACATTTATCTTTTACATTTATTTCAGCCATGTGTTTATATATATAATTCTTACTGTTATTTTGCTTTAATGTACCTCTGTCAGTTTCTAACTCTAACTTTGTAAAGAGAGAGGAGGGAGTTTGTGTGTATACTTTTTAATGTACACAATCTTTAATGTAGCCTCCTCATGTACAACCCATTTCATCTTTAGTAGGGAGGGCCAGCATGACCACTCCTCCCATGTTACAGAACTTTTCTACTGAAAACGAGTAGACAATAGTGTGTTTTGTTTTTGCTTCATGCTGCTTTATTTGCTTATGGTTATTTTATATTTATATACACAGCACTATACAAAGTATGCAGTCCATTAGAGGAAATCACAGTCTAATCTCTATGTAATGTGTTGTGCTTATATTCCCATTTAATGATGACCCAATTAACCTATCTTGTATTTTTTATTTTTATTTTTATTTATTTTTTTGAGATGTGGGAGAAAACCCCTCAAAAACACAGAGAAAGGCGTTCTATCCACTATACTACCATACTGCCTATAATACTGTTATTTTGGGGTTATTGCTGCCTTATTATGTTGTGTGTGGGAGGGAGGCACTTGGGTTTTATTGGCAGGTATATGCTGCCTTATTGTGTTTGGGAGACACTTATGTTATTTTGGATGGCATGATCCTTTTTGTGTTGTTTAGGTAGACACCCTGCCTAATTATGTTTGGGAGGAAGGGTAACGTGCTGCCTAGTAACGTTATTTGGTGGTACACACTGCCAAATTATTGTTTTGTGTGTATACCTCCTTTGTTATGATCCAAGAATCTAGCATTGGTTACTATACAAAACAATACATCCATGGACCATTTTATTATGTCTAATGTGGCTGTTTGTAAGGTAGTCAAGAACTAATTTTCTTTTATTAGAATAGGGTACTTTGCCCAAAGTTTTGCCTGAAGGATTGTGAACACTGATTTCTAGTTCTACCTCTGCCTGCTAGGTTACATAGCTAGGTTTGGTTGAAAAAAAACATTTGTCCATCAATTCCAAACAGACATTATTTATCCGTACCCTCAATCTCTGCATAGTTGCTTCACAATGCCCACAAGTGTACCAAATCTTCTTCAGAAACCTTTAACGCCCACCTGAACTCAGAACTCCTCTCTGCTCTATAAGATACACAACAGCATAATAACCTTAAAACAAAAAAGTTTTTTGTTACAGCTGATACAAATCCTACAATAAATCTGCACTGTTTCTACTTCCTGATTCATGGAAGAAGGCATATTGTTAAAACCCTGTGCTTTAAAATGAGCTTATCTGCCCTCTCTGCCATGGGAGTCATGTGACAGCTGAGAGATCAAATTACAACTTGTGATTAGACCCCAATGAGGGGGAAATAGACAGGCTAAACTCTCTAAATGCATACAGGGTGCATTTCTGTTTTCCTTGCTGTGCAAGAGTTCAGTCAGGTATGGTTGGCTAAGATGAGAAAATTGTACAAAATTATGTTCATATGTTGGAGTTGGTGAAAAAACCCACTGATGCTGGCATATAATTTGGGGTTTCCCCTTTTTTTTTTTTACACCTTTACTTCCAGTTAAAACTGTTCTTTATCCAGCTTCACTCCTAAGACTGTTAAATGCTAAAGAATGTCATTTCAATATCATGCTGATTTCTTTTGATGTGTCATTACACACAACAATAAATTCTAGGATGCTTATGGTTCTTGAATATTTGCTGCTTTGTTTATGCAAACATTTACATTTAAAAGGCAGTGCAGGGCTTTATGGAACCAAATGATGTTTCCAAAGGGCATCCCCTATGACGGCAGAAACTCTGCAAATATCAGCTGATGTTCAGTGCTTAGAATATTAATAATATAAAATAAACACATTCTCTTCTACTAGTCTTCCAAAGAAGCAAATATTTATAGTGCCTGAAGAGTGACAGCGTATAAAGCTGCTGCTGTCTGTGCCTGAAACAGTCACTGATATGACTTGCAGCCTTGCAGTTGTGAAAGTCTTTCTAAATATACATAAGTTAGTGGCTCATAGAAGTGCTTTGAGAAACACATCCATTATTCATATGATGCTGGCAGATCTACAGGTAGATCTGAGGTTTAAAATAATTTTTTTTAGCCTGTTAATGGATTGATTAAGAGGAGCAAGAGATGCTTGTGTAGATTTATATCTTTGTGTGCACATTAACATCCATAAATCTTTCCAGGTATTCTACCTTGGCAGTATTTTGTTGTAAGTCAATGCCTCCTTATTTTTAAACTGCTTGCCTTGTAGATTGACCTTTTGGGACAGTAGAAAGTTTTCATCTTAATTTTATTGACTAAGGTGATGGATTGCACATTGCCAAAGCCATAAGCAAGTGGCAGTGGAAAGCCAAAAGTGCTATCTGTCACAAGTATTATGGATAAGAGTCCCATCCCGACTTCGGTGCCTAGGAGGATGTGAGGCAAGTACTGCATAATAATGTGTACTTTGCATTGAGAACATAGTGGTGGATTATTTGCTGTGCACAACCTGGTTTTTGGACACTGTGGAAGTGAAAATAGAGAACACTGGGCACTGGAATGAAGGAGTGGTTGGACAATCCGGGTCTGCAACAGCAAGTGACACAGTACACCGGAGATTTTTCAGACTGATGTCAGGGTCAGGCAGCAATCAAGTGTAAGTCAATGGCTGGCAGCAAACAATAAATCACTAAGTCCAAGAACAAGCTGATTCAGCAACAGAACCCAATTTGGAGAGGTCAGCAATGGGTTCAGTCTATCAACAGCAGGGTAACTGTTTCATACAATACTAGATGGTTCACCAACACAGCCTTTTAAAGGCCTTCTGGTGCCAAGGCAAATTAATGCACGAGTCTGTTAGGTCTGTACTGTTAAAAATGACCAAAAATCCTCCTCGTTAAAAGTACTATGTAAAACAGAATTTTGCCTTCCGAAAACAGAAGGTATTTGCTATTATTCAGGTTGGGGTGAGCATTTGAGGTGTCCCGCGGTGGATCACTGCTGAATTTACAAATCGTCCCTTTGTTAGGGACAACAAAGGGACGGTTGCATATTCTGCCGCAGTGTTCTCCCCAGAATTTTTTTCCAGCCGGGTGGCATGAAAAAGTAGTCAGGTGGGGCGAGATGAGAGAATATAGGGTCGGCACTTCTCTGCTCAACTCTGCTTACAACAGAGTTGGAAGTGAGCCGATGACAGCCGGGTGCTCACCAAAACTAGCTGGGTGGAGCACCTGGCAAAAAGAGCCAAATAGAACACTGAGCAGTGATGCTCCACTTCAATATTGAGGGCTGCAGGCTAATCTGTCAATCTGTCTCCCACATTTCTGTCTTTCTGTGATGAAAGGAAGATAGTACACAATCTTTTCAGATGCAATCAGAGCATTTCCTGTTGACAACAGGCTTGTGGATTGTTGGGAAAACATTATCTGAACATCACTTCATTGTTCAATTTGGCACTTATGTTCACCTGATAATGTTATCATGATGATGATGAACATAGATGATGTAACCATGGATTAAGTCCAGCTAACCACTTAACCTGACTTCTTTGTATGAGGTCGCTCTCAAAACATTTCAGACCCATTGACCTCAAGCAACTGGCCTAATTTAAAAGACATGTTACTGAAATAATTACTTTTCTTGTAGTGTGTCAACACACAATATATTTTAAAAAGTAATTCAGTTGTTCATGAGCCAAAATTACTGCTAATTTTAAAAGCATGCAAAATTATAAGGATTGTTGTGGATTTTTGTGATTGGTGTTTTGAGGTGATTTCGTCTGTTTCTGTCCCAGTGATAGCTAACATAGGGATGGAAAATTGCAATCCAAATTACTACATCTGGTACCTGAACAGGAGCTGGGGGGTCTATCTCAGTCCAATGGGGGTGCATGTGTTGGTAAAAAAAATGGAGGGATTCCTAATGTTTCTGGAAAAGGAAATGGGGAAAATGTTCCAGGAGGAGTTGTATACAGCAGGGGTCCCCAACCTTTTCTGGCTTCTGGCCCGGGGACCACTTTCTGACCAAATCTTTCTCCGGGGGGGGGGGGGGGGTGTTATTGGATGTGCAAACTAGTGGACAGTGTTGTGCGCAGCGGGTTACGAAGGGGGGGGGGTGATTGGGGTGCGGCAGCATAGCTAGCATAGTTGTCCCAGTGTAGGGAGTTTAGTTGCCCCAGTATGGCTAGCATAGTGCCCCAGTATAGCTAGTATAGTGACCAGCATAGCTAGTATAGTCCCAGTATGGGTAGGAAGTGCCCCAGTATAGCTAGTATAGTGCCCAGTATTGGTAGGTAGTGCCCCAGTATAGCTAGTATAGTGCCCAGTATGGGTAGGTAGTGCCCCAGTATAGCTAGTATAGTGCCCAGTATGGGTAGGTAGTGCCCAGTATAGCTAGTATGTGCCCAAGTATAGCTAGTATAGTGCCCAGTATAGCTAGTATAGTGCCCAGTATGGGTAGGTAGTGCCCCAGTATAGCTAGTATAGTGCCCAGTATGGGTGGATAGTGCCCAGTATAGCTAGTATTTTCTCCAGTATAGCTAGTATAGTGCCCAGTATAGCTAGTATAGTGCCCAGTATGGGTAGGTAGTGCCCAGTATAGCTAGTATAGTGCCCAGTATGGGTAGGTAGTGCCCCAGTATAGCTAGTATAGTGCCCAGTATGAGTAGGTAGTGCCCAGTATAGCTAGTATGTGCCCCAGTATAGCAAGTATAGTGCCCAGTATAGCTAGTATAGTGCCCAGCATGGGTAGGTAGTGCCCCAGTATAGCTAGTATAGTGCCCTAGTATGGGTAGGTAGTGCCCCCCTCTCTCGCCCCCCCCCCCCAGCACCCCTTCCCCCCCGCGGCCGCCGCTCGTGTCACCTTATGAGCTGGCGGCCGCTTATTCTAGTCGATTCCCCCAGGCGCCGCTCTCTTCGCAGCATCGCCGCTACCATGGGAACCGCTGCCCTGCCTCCTTCCCTCCTTACAGCAGCCGCAAGACGCGCTGCTGACTGCTGTAATAGGAGATGCTGCGAAGAGGAGAGCGGCGCCTGGGGGAATCTAATAGAACAAGCGGCTGCCAGCTCATAAGGTAACACAAGCAGCGGCCGCGGGGTGGGGGGGGGGGGGTGAGTGGGGAGATGACAGACCCGCCCTGGCCCAGCTGGAAACTGCCAACGGACTGGCAGTGGGCCGCGGCCCGGTGGTTGGGGACCCCTGGTATACAGCACATCCTTGCACTACATTTCTCTTAAACATCATAAATACCATCAAATCTGTTACACTAATAAATTGTGCTGCCCGCCTAAGTAAAAAAAAAAAAAAATAAATAAAAAAAATCGAGTCACACCTTAAGTACCACATTTCATATGTATGGACAGACAGATAAATGTCCATGCTTTTTTTTTTCCTTCAATGCTAGCATTAGTGCGTTAAGGAAACTTGTCCATATTCAGCTAGTGGTTCTGGATCACCAAGAGCTACGGGTATTATTATTATTATTTATTTATAAAGCGCCAACATATTCCGTGGCGGGTATTCTGTAATCAAATTTTTGTGTGACTGATCACTATTGCCACCATATTGCCCCCTTCAGCAGATACATAAATCTGCAGTATGGATCATTTCCTGCAATGCATGCATGTCTGCAGGATGACAGGAAATGTTGGGCGATGGAGGGGCCGTGGAAGTTTCGGCGGGCCCATAGGTGACCATGTTATTATCTGTAACTGAGGGGAATTTGGGCACCAATGGCACCCAATAAAATAGTGGTTTCATGCTCGCTATTGTAGGCAAACTTTGTAGTGCTGAGCACCCAGTGTAGCATCTGGGTCACACAACTGTGACAGACATGTAGGCAATGGAGTCAGAACATCTGATCTGCAGACTCAGTCTGGGTCAGTGACTCAAAATGTATTAGAAGCAAGGGATCAGCATGCTAGCAAGTCAAGTAGATTTTTTTTTTTTTTAATTGGCAACGTCTGTCTTTCATTACAGGATCTTTTCACTGTCTAAATAAATATTTTGTAGTTCATTTTTAGTGGAAAAACACATTTAGGCTCTAGACTCCATAACACGGAAAACCAGTGCCTTCTGTAATGTGTGGTTGACAATGGAAGACGGGAGATGAAACTTGTGATTAATAAAGTAAATGTCACTGTATAGTCTGTCTTCCTCTGAAGAGCTGTCACGCCACGGAAATCCTTTTGTCTTTCTTAGCCTGATTGCTTGTCTTTGTCAGCAACTGTTTACTAGTTTGAACATGCTGACACACTTATGAGACACTACATAGTTTGCATTGATAAGACTAAAGCCCCAGTCACCTTGTGCTGTCATAGCAACACAGCCTTCCTATGAGATGTATTTTGGCTTTGCGACTAGATCTCCTCACTGCATTCTGCTAATGTCCCACATGGACTCCTGTTTCTTTAGGATGTTATTACTCTACCAGCCACATCTATTCTTGCATAACTTTAGTTTAGTGGATGCACTTGCCCCTGTATACTTTTGTTCTGCTAGACAAACAGCTGACATGTAATTCTCTTTGTAAACTGTTCTCAGCAGCTCATCATGTGTAAATATATTTTGGTACATTGGTCTGCAGGGTACACTATCCTGAATTGAAAAGTGTCATCAGGGAGCAGAGCTGTCATCTACTGAAGTATGCACAAACTGTTAGTCTAGTGCTATTCAGAATATGGAGAAAATGGACACTAAAAACAACCGATACGCTTACAATATTGCATAAATGAATTGCATTAAGAGTGTATTTTACCTTTTTAAGTCTACAGGGAGTACAGAATTATTAGGCAAATAAGTATTTTGGCCACATCATCCTCTTTATGCATGTTTTCTTACTCTAAGCTGTATAGGCTCGAAAGCCTACTACCAATTAAGCATATTGGGTGATGTGCATCTCTGTAATGAGAAGGGGTGTGGTCTAATGACATCAGCACCCTATATCAGGTGTGCATAATTATTAGGCAACTTCCTTTCCTTTGGCAAAATGGGTCAAAAGAAGGACTTGACAGGCTCAGAAAAGTCAAAAATACTGAGATATCTTGCAGAGGGATGCAGCACTCTAAAAATTGCAAAGCTTCTGAAGCGTGATCATCGAACAATCAAGCGTTTCATTCAAAATAGTCAACAGGGTCGCAAGAAGCGTGTGGAAAAACCAAGGCGGAAAATAACTGCCCATGAACTGAGAAAAGTCAAGCGTGCAGCGTCCACCAGTTTGGACATATTTCAGAGCTGCAACATCACTGGAGTGCCCAAAAGCACAAGGTGTGCAATACTCAGAGACATGGCCAAGGTAAGAAAGGCTGAAAGACGACCACCACTGAACAAGACACACAAGCTGAAACGTCAAGACTGGGCCAAGAAATATCTCAACACTGATTGTTCTAAGGCTTTATGGACTGATGAAATGAGAGTGAGTCTTGATGGGCCAGATGGATGGGCCTGTGGCTGGATTGGTAAAGGGCAGAGAGCTCCAGTCCGACTCAGACGCCAGCAAGGTGGAGGTGGAGTATTGGTTTGGGCTGGTATCGTCAAAGATGAGCTTGTGGGGCCTTTTCGGGTTGAGGATGGAGTCAAGCTCAACTCCCAGTCCTACTGCCAGTTTCTGGAAGACACCTTCTTCAAGCAGTGGTACAGGAAGAGGTCTGCATCCTTCAAGAAAAACATGATTTTCATGCAGGACAATGCTCCATCACACGCGTCCAAGTACTCCACAGCGTGGCTGGCAAGAAAGGGTATAAAAGAAGAAAAACTAATGACATGGCCTCCTTGTTAACCAGATCTGAACCCCATTGAGAACCTGTGGTCCATCATAAAATGTGAGATTTACAAGGAGGGAAAACAGTACACCTCTCTGAACAGTGTCTGGGAGGCTGTGGTTGCTGCTGCACGCAATGTTGATGGTGAACAGATCAAAACACTGACAGAATCCATGGATGGCAGGCTTTTGAGCGTCCTTGCAAAGAAAGGTGGCTATATTGGTCACTGATTTGTTTTTGTTTTGTTTTTGAATGTCAGAAATGTATATTTGTGAATGTTGAGATGTTATATTGGTTTCACTGGTAAAAATAAATAATTGAAATGGGTATATATTTGTTTTTTGTTAAGTTGCCTAATAATTATGCACAGCAATAGCCACCTGCACACACAGATCTCCCCCTAAAATAGCTAAAACTAAAAACTACTTTCAAAAATATTCTGCTTTGATATTAATGAGTTTTTTGGGTTCATTGAGAACATGGTTGTTGTTGAATAATAAAATTATTCCTCAAAAATACAATTTGCCTAATAATTCTGCACTCCCTGTATTTACAAAACAATGAAGACATTTATCAAGAGTGTCTGAGACAAAATATTGGTAGGTTTTTATAAATCCATGCAGAACTCTTAGTTCAGTCTCTGAAATGTTAAGGAATCACTAGTTAGTGCTGTTTCCTTCTTAAACTGTTTTTAAATAGGAGGCATTAGGAAGGTTTCTCAGACAGTGTAGTGTGTTAGGAAAATTGCTGTTGCTGAGGTAACCAATATTTCTGCTGTATTGATATAGAAAAGAGAAGTTTTAATAGCATAAATGTATTATTTACGGTAGATTATTCTAGGTGAACTGACTAGATGTAATGTAAATATATTAGAGCTGAAAAAAAAATCAAGCTTAGGAATCAATTCCCTTCATTAGAAGGGTTAAAGGAATTGTCAAGCATAATTTGCTGCCCCATGATATACTTAACCCGGGGCTTCCTCCAGGCCCTTGCAGCAGACATGTCCCACGCAGCATCTCCACTTGCAGCTGCTGGCCCGCGGTCGCCACTGGTGCAGAGGCCGACCTCGAGGTCATCCTCTACTGCGCCAGCGTGAGTGCCGCGCAGGAAGATATCTTAGCCCCTGGTGGGGCGATTTTCGCCATTTAAAGTGCTGTGCGCGCAGCTAGCACTTTGCTAGCCGGGCGCACAGCTTGATCGCCGCCGCTGTGCGGCGATCACACGCAGCGGCAGAAGAGGGCCCCCCCACCAGAGCCCTGCGCTGCCCGGACCAATGAGTTCCGGGCAGCGCTATGGGCTGGATCGGAGGCGTCTGACATCAGGACGTCGGCTGACATCCATGACGTCATTCCGATCGTCGCCATGGCGACAGGAGAAGCCAAACAGAGGAGCGCGTTATATACGCGTTCCCCTGTTTGCTATTGATGCCAGCGACGATCGCACTAGAGGGACACATGCGCCCTCTAGTGGTGTTTCATGTAGCTACCACTCTGGTAGCTTTACATGAAACAAAAAAAAACATTAAAAAAAAAGGATTTTTGCCTATTTGGCAAAAAAAATTAACCGCCAGGGAGATTAAGCACAGAACACCGTCACAGGATTCAGCAGGGAGAGGAGCAGTTCACAAATCATGTCTAGTCTACACTGTACAATCTGTAGAAGTGCTATTAACCATTTCTTAATCTGGGACAGTTTAGGAATGAATTTGCACTTTTCTTTACTGTAGTGCAGTTCTAGAAACTGCCGCTATGAAGTAGGATTTCGTTATTTTCATATTATCATGCAGAACATATCCCCCTGTTGGTTAGAACTGTTTAAAGGGGTTCTATGGCCTAAAAAAAAAGGGTCACCTACCTGGGGCTTCTACCGGCCCCCCTGCAGCTATCAAGTCCCACGCTGTCACTGAAGCCCCCTTCCGTTCTTCACCTCGGGTCACCTGCCAATTATTCATCTAACTAAACGAATAGCACCGCGGCTGTGGCCGAGTGCGTCCTTGCTCCCGCTCGCATCTCCGGGAGCTTACTGTGCGGACGCAGTGCAAAGTTTTCTTTTATTGCGTGTGCGCAGTAAGCTCCCGATGACGTGAGCGAGGACGCGCACAGCCATGGCCGCACAGCTGCAGTACTAATCGTCTAGTTAGACGAATAATTGTCAGGTGATCTGCGTTGAAGAACGGAGAAGGCTTCAGTGACGGCGTGGGACTTGATAGCTGCAGGGGGCCGGTAGAAGCCCCAGGTAAGTGACAATTTTTGTTTATTTTAAAGGCCACAGAACCCCTTTAAGAAGAAAAAACTGGTGGTAATGCTATGATAAATCTGGCCCAATATGCCTTTCCACTGATGAGGGACATTGGGACAGATTTATCAAAACCACGGCAAAGCAAATTGGAGCACTAAAACTTGAATAATCAAAATCTTTGTTCTCCGCTTTCTTAATACTGTATATTCCAGCGTATAAGAGGACTGGGCGTATAAGACGACCCCCCGACTTTTCCAGTTAAAGCCAATGGGTACCGTTTAAAAAAAGAAAAAGTCAGATACTCACCTAAGGAGAGGGAAGGCTCGGTCCTAATGAGCCTTTCCTCTCCTCTCCCGGTGCCCTCGATGCTGTGCTGGCTCCCCCGTTCGCGTCCGCCGCCGCAGGGACTTCGGAGGTCTTCGGGAGCACTCGGGCTTCCGAAGACGGGCCGCTCCATACTATGTACGCGCGAGCGCGTCATAGAGGGCGCTTGCGCATGCGTAGTATGGAGCGGCCGCTTCATCGGGAGCCCGAGTGCTCCCGAAGGCTTCCGAAAGCTCCCTTCGGCATGCGGAAGTGGCAGTATTTGACCGAACTGGTCGAATACTGCCACGGGGGATCCTGCGCGGGACCGGGCACCGGGAGAGGAGAGGGAAGGCTCATTAGGACCGAGCCTTCCCTCTCCTTAGGTGAGTATCTGACCTTTTCTTTTTTTAAACGGTAAACATTCACTTTAAAATATAGAGTTTGGGATATACTCGTCGTATAAGACTACCCTTCTTCCAACGCACACCAAATAAAAAAAACATATACTGGGGCTGTATATGAACAGATACTGGTGCTGTACTGTATGTGGTACCCAGTATATAATCGTATATAGGCGATTGACTGGTTGGATTGGTCAACTCTCCCTCTCCCTAAGTAGATTGGTCAGCACTCCTTGTCTACTTGTTTATCAAAGCTGTATGGAAGAATAGATTGTGCTGTGCCCATAAAACACACCTCTTTCACCCTTCTGGCACACCCTTGTATCCTATTTACCACCTCCTCTGCCTCTGAGAACTCGCACATGTGCACCTGTGCCACTTCACTACAGTCCTCAGCAGCGAGGTCTGAGAGGCAGTAACAGGATAAGGGCGTATCACCCGCATCAATGACATCCGCCGTATAAGACGACCCCTAACTCTTCAGAAGATTTTCATGGGTTAATAAGTAGTCTTCCCCGCCAGAATATACAGTACTTTTTGCTTCATTAATCTGAGCACTTGTGTGTAAATTTTCCTCATTAGCCTCAATTCACAAAGCCTTGCCACATGCTGGAAAGACAACTGATTTTACTGATCATTTTGTTAAATGTTAATTCACAAAGGCCGTTTGGAGAACCTTGTGAGGTAATGTTAATTCAATATATAACAAGCTTCAAAATTCAGTATTCATGCCTAGCTTGTATGAGCAGAATATGAGTTTGAACTGTTCTGTTAAACTGGAACATTTAACAGCATAACTCCAGTCACAGAAAAGGGCCCAAATGTTCATCTGTGCATCTTTCAGTGGGGCCAGGCTGAAATAAAAGGCTTAATATGAAATGTGGTTATTTTCATAAAATGCTGCAATGTTAAAGCTCTGTTGATCCCTGTTTCATGGAGTCTTATTTATTTATTTATTTATTTTGACACAAGCCAATACTGTCAATAAATGTGACATTGAAGTAACCAACTTATTCTTACCCGCATGGCAACTGCCATCTTGCTGGCAATAGCAAAACTTTGCACACACGGGCAATTGGATAGTGTACTTGTTAGAAGATTCCCAAAGGAAAAGAAGAAGCCACTTAGGGTATTTACCTCGGGAAAGGGAAGCCTCTGGATCCTCCAAAACCGTAGGAAGTCTTTTTGGGCAAAGCTCCCTAGTGCTTCTGGTCGCCCATGGATAGCGTGCCCTAAAGATGGCCACTAACAGTCCAAATTCTAGCGAAAAATCTTTGGAGTGATCAGATAATTCTGATCGGATGTGATCAGATTGGTTGTAAATAATCTCTGTTGATGGGCAATGATTTGATTTTTGTTGAACCAAAATTTGGATTTTCTTGTTGGTTGTGATAGGAAGCAAAGATTAGTTTGTTGATGGTGTAGTAAACAATGTATTATGATATTTCACTGCCGATCAGAATAATCTGATCGCTCAAACGATTTTTTGCTAGAAGTTGGATCATTAGTGGCTACCTTTAGCACTGCAATTCTGAGCACTTTGAGTCCGTCAGGAGAAAAGCACAATATCAATGTAATGTGCCTTGTCTTGAATTCACAGGACTTGTAAGCTTGATGTGCACAGTTCCGTAAGCCTGGTATCTCAATTGTTCACAGTCAGAACAAAACCGTTTTCTGATGCTTTGTAGAAATCAGGAATTAAGCCAATCTGGAATGAATTTGTTGTTGGCGGGAAGCAGCTTTAAAAGATAAGTAGGCTTTACTCACCTGGGTCTTCTACCAGCCCCCTACAGCCGTCCTGCACCCTCGCAGTCACTTTCATATCCTCCAGTCCCCCGGCACCAGCTATTTTCGTTTCGCCGACAGGCCTGGCCACGAATAGTCTTCTTCGCGTTCCTGTCCTCAATAGCGCCCTGTGCCTCTGCAGAACGCTATTATGGACAGCAAGGAGACGCAAGCCCAGGCAGGCGCAGCGAGCCTGTCGTCCAAAAATGGAACTAGCTGCCGGCGGGGAACAGGAGGATCCGCAAGATCACGGGACGGCTGCAGGGGGCTGGTAGAAGCCCCAGGTGAGTAAAACTGTTTTTTTTTTTTTTTTTTTGCAAGGCTTAAAGAGACTCCGTAACAAAAATTGCATCCTGTTTTTTATCATCCTACAAGTTCCAAAAGCTATTCTAATGTGTTCTGGCTTACTGCAGCATGTTCTACTATCACCATCTCTGTAATAAATCAACTTATCTCTCTCTTGTCAGACTTGTCAGCCTGTGTCTGGAAGGCTGCCAAGTTCTTCAGTGTTGTGGTTCTGTGATGCATCTCCCCCCTCCAAGCCCCTCTCTGATCACTGCCTGTGTATTATTTAGATTAGGACAGCTTCTCTCTTATCTTTTTCAAGCTGGATAAATCCTCCTCTGAGCTGGCTGGGCTTTCACATACTGAGGAATTACATACAGGCAGAGCTGTCTGCACTCTGCAGGAAGAAACAGCCTGACACTTCAGTGGAAGATAGCTGCAGGGGGAAAGAAACACACAAATGATCTCTAGAGATTCAAAAGGAAGGGTGTATACAGCCTGCTTGTGTATGAATGTATTTTCTATGTGTGGACATACTGTACATCAACCTACTTCCTGTTTTGGTGGCCATTTTGTTTGTTTATAAACAAACTTTTAAAAACTGTTTTTAACCACTTTTAATGCGGCGAGGAGCGGCGAAATTGTGACAGAGGGTAATAGATGTCCCCTAACGCACTGGTATGTTTACATTTGTGCGATTTTAACAATACAGATTCTCTTTAAGTAACCCTTTAGATAATGGTCTTCCATGCTATGTCATCTATGGCATTTATTCATAAAAGCCTTTTTGCTTTATCATTTTTTAAAACCCCCTTCCTTTTCTTTCCTGCTCTTTGATTCCATATTTTAGTTTGTATTTGAACCGGGTAGTGTAGTTCCCTTGGCTCTTCTCAGAGAGCTGCCTCGGCAGACAGTTTAGACAGGATTTTTAAAAAGGAATACCGTACATTGCAAACGTTATTCTTATTCATTGTACATTTCTTAGAATTTTTTTTTCAGGCATTAATGCTGTACATTTTTCAGTGCCAAATTGTCTGTGGACATTCTCCTGAAATGATAGTTTATGATCATTTTAGTTCAACATTTGATTGCTATACTGGAGTCTGTAATTCTTGGCACTCATCTGCTTGTGGGAATAGCAGTCAGCAACGATAGGTTTTGCTCAGCTGGTGGTGGTTCTGCTTCCCTGAGGTAGGAGACCACCTACTCCCTTTGACACATCTTCAATTTTGATTGGCCAATGATTGGCCGATTTTATCATTTACATGTAGTATGATGGGCAATGGCTTTTTAATACTATGAACAGATTGTGTAGGCAAGATCTAATACTACACGGAGGTGGTAAAATTGATCAGTGTAGTAAAATTTCAGCAAGGCTTGGTGTACAGAGGCGCCAAAGTAGAATAAAAACGTTTAAACACCGTCTAAAAGAGGGGGATGTTCAAATGGACTTACCTCCCTCAAAAATATATAAAACTCAATTGAGTCACAATATATATCAATACAAATTTTTTTAATTGAACTCCACTTAGTGCAACGCGTTTCGCAGGTGTGGTCCTGCTTCATCAGGCAAACAGGAGTATAACTCAATGGGTCTAAATGCAGAAGTGAGCGCCTCTGTCATTTTTGAGGGAGGTAAGTCCACCTGAACATCCCCCTCTTTTAGATGGATTTTAAACGTTTTTATTCTACTTTGGCGCCTCTGTACACCAAGCCTTGCTGAAATCTTGATTCCACCCTCGGTGGAGGGGTGCTACCCCGTTTCCTATCTACAGAGAGCGACATCTTAAAAACCTGAGTGGGGTCAGGTTCTAATACTCCCCACCTGCACTTGAAGTGGTTGCCTATGGGTAACCCATGTTTGTGAGTATATCTAAATATTTTGCTTTTAACCACAACCAACTTAACAATACTACACCATATTAGGCTCTCGATTTCTCTTTGTTCTTCCAAGTGTAGTAAAATTGATCAGTGATTGCTGAATCAAAATTAAAGGCGTGTACCAAGCTTCATGGTGCATACACACATCCAGTTTTCATTGGCCTATGATTGTCCAATGTACCACTTTCATGTAGTGTGAAGGTCAACAGATTTTTAATGCTATGAATAGATTGTGTAGGTAAGCTCACATACTACAAGGAGGTGGTAAAATTGGTCAATCATTGACCAGTCAAAATTGCATGTTTGTATGCAGTATATAGATATACAAAACTCCACGGTGACAGCCCCCAGAACCACAGTCTTGGGGATATGCCGGTGCCAGGCCTCGACTGGATTGCTCTGACGGTCCCGGAACAACCAAAACTGAAAGAAAGAGGCGGCTCACCACTGGCTGCAAACGGATGCTTGTATTGTGGAACAGACACTACATGTAACAGACCATACAGGCCCTTCCTCAGGTGTATAACATCGACATGACTCACATTCAACCCAGATATAGGTGACCAGCAGCCTACCCTGCCCAGGCTAAGCCACTGCTCCACCCATTTCACCATTAACCCTATGTATAAACACACTTACAAACAAATCTATGCAACAGAATCATATGCATTCAAATACACTAAAAAAAGGTACTCCTACTGGCTACCAGCTAAAACAATGATCATTGACATTTCACCATTGATCCTATGTATAACACTTTTAAATACAAATTGATGTAACAAAATTACATGTGCTCAAATGCAAAAAGGGTTAAACAGCTACTCCTAACGGCTACCAGCTAAAACAATAGTTATTGACAACTGACCATGATTCTGGGTACTCCTAATTAGGCCACCACAACGAATTCTGTAATAAAACAATTAGTTGCAGTGATGAGTGAGAAACCTTGAACATGAATACATTACTCACAGCACATACTTTATGATTAGAGAGGACCCAGCCTTGGAGAACTCATGGAAAAGCACATGATCAGTTTGATCAGCTGATAGATTTGTAAACCTCTGATTTGCTGTGATGACTTCCTGGTTTAACACATGATTATGTCCAGCAAATCAGAGCCTTACAAATCTATCAATTGATCAAACTGATCATGTGCTTATCCATGAATTCTCCAAGGCTGGACCATCCCTATTTATGATAAATATCTTGCACTATAAAAAAACCATTTTAGAGGCAATCTTTTGTTCATTCCTCTTGGGGACATCACATCCATTAGGTGGATCCACCGAGCTTCCTTTTGTTTTAAAAACCTCTCAAAATTACCACCATTGGCTGGCACCTTCACCGCCTCAAGGACACACCATTTAAAGCGGACCCAAACCAAACATTTTTTTAATTCAAAATATTTAGTTGCACTACTCTGACACATACAAATATAAATAAACACTCCTTCAAGCCTATGAGCATTTCAGTGTGTGCTTTTCACCCTCCTCTTTGCATAACTAGAGTTATACAGGTGGCAGCCATTAGCAATTCCTCCTTTGCTGGACACCATCTACTCCACCAGTTTGCCGGATTATTTGCCGGCAATATGAAAGGAAGGGAGGGGTTTCTCCAATAAATGTAAAATATTTTATATTTGTCATCATGCTCCTGAAAAAAGGCGGCTATTAATTATTATACTTTAGAAAATAGATTTTATTTCTGAAATCTTGTATTTTTAGTTTGGGTCCACTTTAAGCTGCATTGCATTGTGCCTAGCTACCTTGAAGTGCCTTGAAACAGAAATCTCATAACTGGCTTCACCTTCCACAAATTTCGTGATGGTCCTTTTGTGCTCCTGTATGCTGGTTTGCAAAGGACAGGTAGTCTCACCCACATACATGAGTCCACAAGGACACTTAAGGCCAAACACCACCCCAGAAGTGGAACAATGATGTCTATCATTGATCTTTCCACCTCTGTGTGGGTGTCCAATAGTGTCATTCTTAAAATTGCATGTTTGTATGCACCTTGAGGCCTCTTTCTGATGGATGGCTGAACTGCGTGCTTAATTTGCAGTTCAGTCCCCCATCTGCCAGCTATGAGTGCCATCCTGTTGCAGTTTAATGCAGCCAAGTGGCAACTTTTAGAACTCTACATGTGGCAGCGCTGACTAAATAATTTATAAATGAATATTGTAAAAAAAAAAAAAAAAAAAAAACATTTTATTTCATTATGTTAAATTGACCGCAGTTCCCAGTTGCACACAACATAATTTGTTTACGTGATATTTTAAGTGAACTGAAAAGAAACGTTGCACTTTGGGTATATTTCTTTTGGTTTTCTGAGACTTCAGTATGAAAACGCACAACAGATTTGGTAACATAGCATTTGTACATAATCTAGGTTGGTGCATGTGAATGAGACTTTGCTAAAACAATGAGCACCGATTTGTCATTTGAGGTGTCCAGAAGCAGAATGCGTTTGATGGCGTTTGTTTTTTCACATGCTATCATTTTTTATTTTCACAGGGCTCTACAATTTGTTAAAAGCAAGTCTTCAATTTTCCCTTTTGCCATGCTGCTTGTCAGAGGTTTGTTTAAGGCTTTGTTAAAATGAGCAATGCTTAGCTCATTTAACCTATGCAAAAGCGATTATAAATTGTGATCTGGATACATAATGAACAGTATTGATTAGCACACTGTTGACCTTGTCAGCATAAAGTCTTCTCAGAGGCAGCAAAGCTAGCTTAGCAGTGTCTATAGTCTTTAGCATAATGGCACTCTTGCATGTGAGGTTGTCTTTTTAGTCCACTAGATGGCAGCACAGGGATACTTTTATTAAACCGTAGGGTCACAAAATCAAAATAATATTGCAGAAACTAGATATTTGGCTTTTCATAGAAGAGACAAACAACTGAAATGTGGAAGTTAGCACATTTTCTTGGTAAATTATCACAGTCTACTTTAGTGCTGAGGACAACTGTAATTTATTTTTCATCTGTACCACGTCAATAAGCGACATTGTAGATCTGTAGCTGTGTGTTAATTAAATTGAGAATGTTCTGTGCTAGATCAGTGGGAGTCTAGACTCAGGATCATGGTTACTGATGTTCTTCCTTAGGCTTCCCTCCAGTGTTGGGAGCAATTTACAGGCTGTTTACAGAGTAGCTTTGTTAGGTGTCGGACAGCACCCGGAGGGGCCTATTTTCTTTGCTCTGGTTAATAAATGAGGACTGCGGTAGAATTGGTTTGTTTTGAATATACAAATGCATGTGAAGCAGGCTAGGCTGTACAGGAAGCGTGCATTCTGTTCTGCTGTATTTTTTTGTATGCTATGCGGTTAATCATTGCCTCTCATTACAGGGATGCTGTGTTCACACGCAGCTAGCTGTGTATACAGCATGCTTGTCAGTTATGATTTCTGTTGCCTTACAACATCAATCAGTAAAGGTGATCTTTCCCTGAAGCATTGTAACGCACAAGCATTGTTATGCAGCCCAGGCTCACTTATGTGTTGTGAATCCTGAAAATGATTCATCTGTCCACATTGATGCAGTGTCTGCATGACACTGCTTTTATCCAGAAATTGCAAAGGAATTGGTCAGAGATGTGGCTTATTCACAGCTTGTCAGAGGATAATGAGGAACTTAAAGGTAAACCTTGTAACCGTGTTTGTGTGCCTTTAGATCTTCCATCATGTGAAAGCCGATAGCGTGTGTAAATCTATGTCATGCTTGTGGGGATGATATGTTACCTTTCACTGCCATTAATCAATGCAGGAGCATGTAGCTCTGCCGCCAAGGAAGGACAGATTGATCAGTGAACTATTGAGCAGCAGCATCCTCTTCACCTATGTTTTTTTATAGTACACTAGGAAATGGGGGGGGGGGGGGCTAGGATTGTGTACAGGATCAGCTCTTGGTGTTTCTTTTGTATGGTCAAGCTGTAAAAAAGGAAGAAATTAAAGTGTGTGTAATTAGGTTGCCATACAATCAGTTGTGATGGTCTTGGCTGACAGTTTATGGCCTGCCAGGGACCGTTCATGCATAGTTGGCTTGAGCAAGAGGCACATGTACTGTGCCTCATGCTCAAGGCAGAAGTCAAGGTGTAGGATGTCGGAACTGACATGAAATTGACAACTGAAACAATAGTGAGCAATCAATTAGGCTGCCAGAGTTTGTTGCCTATGAGTTACTTAAAATCTGATCCTCTATCGAGGAGATTTTACAAGTAGACATCAAAAATTGTCCAAACAGCAGTCATTTGACCTTGATACTACACATCTCTAAAGGTGGCCATTAGCTTCCTCAGATGCAATCATTAGATCAGATTTGCGGGATTGTAAATAATCAGAAGGTAAGTATCAATTGGTGAAACAGTGAATCAGGGCCAAAGTTCAGCCAGAAATATTCATGACCTGAAGTTAGTTTGTTATTTTCTACTTGTGGTTTGGTGGAATTCCCCCAGCCACTCTGGTTTAGGAAATATAGAAACAGCCAACTGATCTACCCCCCTTGTGGAACACCTGTACTAATACTACATTTTTTGTCAAGACAGTCATGAATGATAAATGACGGTCTGTGGTGATGAAAATTCTTAAAGCGTCTATTCTACATATGTGAACAATATGGTTTACTAAGGTGGTGTCATCACCCTTTGCTGAACAGAACAACAGAATGAGTTGTCTTTAGGCAATGGGGGCTGCCATCTTGCTTTCTGTAAACTCTGCTGGCATCTGCCATCATTTTTGGACTCTAGTCCCCCTTCCTTTTGAGAGAGATCTTTCCATCCTGCCGGAAATTTGAACAAATTCTGTCTGAAATTAGTATTTGGGCAGCCAAGTTGTGGCAATGATCTCTGGCACATTCAATCATTATGATCGAGTTTGCCAGAGATCAAGTAATGTATATCTTTCAGAAACTGTGTTCATTGAAAGTACAGAGAGGACACTGATTGGCCAAGGGATCACATGATCCCTTGGACCAATCGCTGCAGCCAGAGGGGTTAAGGGATCACATGATCCCTTTGACCTATCAGCGCTGGGGTCATGCGCACATGCATTAAGGAAGTAATTACAGGAAGTAATTGCTTCTTGTAGCTGCGGTTTTCAGTGAATGCGGTTACACTTATAGCCGCGATCATCCTGGCTTTAAGGGGCACTGATCAGCTAGAGGGACCACCTGGTCTCTTGCACTGTGCGGTGCTATGGCAGGCAAGCGCGTGCATGTGCGCGATAGTTTGGTTTGCGGCAGCACTTTTTTTGATGGACGAATCCCCTACTGCCTGAATGCTTGAGCAGCCTACTTTTTGGATGTAGGAGATACGTCCAAAAAGTTTAAGTGGTTAAATAAGGCCCAAACACCTGTTTTTTTTTTTTTTATGCGGGCTGGTACAAATAATGAGAAGTTTTACTTTAACCACCTTAGCGGTAATGACGAGCTCAGCTCGTCCATTACCGCCGCAGTGGCCATCTCCGGCCCCTGTGGGCCGATTTTGATGATTTTTTTTTCATACACGCAGCTAGCACTTTGCTAGCTGCGTGTGGGGAACGATCACCGCCGCTCCGTGGCGATTCACCGCTAGCCCCCCCACCCGCCAAGACCCCTTGCACAGCCTGGCCAATCAGTGCCAGGCTGCGCTATGGGGCTGGATCAGACACCCCCCGACGCCAATGACTTCATCCCGATCGTCGCCATGGCGACGAGGGAAGCCAAGCAGAAAATCCCATTTACAGTGGGATTTTCTGCTTGCTGTAAAAGACGGCGGCGATCAGACTAGATGGGCAGATGCGCCCTCTAGTGGTGAATCATGTAGCTAACTTTAAGTTAGCTGCAATGATTCAGAAAATTAAAAATAAAAAAAAAAACTGTCTGCATGCCACCCTGGCAATTTTACTGTAACGCCAGGGTGGTTAAGTGGGATTGAATTCACGTTTTTTTCATGCCAGAAACAGACAGTTGTACAATTTATGAAGCAGGACTACAGTACATTTGAATGCTCCAGTAACAAATTGTTATGGAAAGTTGGTAAGCTCGTCGGGAATATGGTCAGTGTTGGGTGCTGTTATGTAGTGCAGACCATATATTGCAGTTTATTAAGCCAGGTCACAGACGCAACACTTGTTGTGTTGTTTTTACTTTGTTATATCAAGCATATCTCCTGATTTACTCAGCATAGATCTGCATCTTCCTATACGTCTTAAGGTGGCCACACATGATACAGTAAAGTGATCTGATTTTACGGCAATTCGATAAAAACGATCGGATCTTCTGAAAAAATATATCCACTTCCCAACTGAGGGGTTTTGCCCCTTTAGCATCCGAGCAATTTTCTCCTTTCAGCGCTCCTTACATTCATTCGCCTATAACTTTATCATTACTTATCACAGTAAAATGAACTATATCTTGTTTTTTTTGCCACCAATTAGGCTTTCTTTAGGTGGGACACTATGCCAATAATTATTTTATTCTAAATGTGTTTTAATGGGAAAATAGGAAAACATTTGGAAAAAAAATATTTTTCAGTTTTCTGGCATTATAGTTTTTAAATAATGCATGCTACTATAATTAAAATCCATGTAACTTATATGCCCATTTGTCCCAGTTATTACACCGTTTAAACTATGTCCCTACCACAATGTTTGGCACCAATATTTTATTTGCAAATAAAGGTGCATTTTTATCAGTTTTGCGTCTATCCCTAATTACAAGCCCATAATTTATAAAGTAACAGTATTATACCCTCTTGATATAAATATTTAAAGATTTCAGTCCCTAAGGTAACTATTTAAGTTTTTTTTTTATTGTAATTTTTTTAAAATTTATTTTAATATACAAAAAAAATATTGGTAACAATTGGGGAGTGTGGGAGTTAATGAGTTAAAATTAATAGTGGAAATAATGTATGTGTATGTGAAAAATGTTTTTGGGTGTAGTATTACTTTTTGGCCACAAGATGGCCAAATTTTTTTTTCAGGCGTCCTACAAGCGTCGGAAGGATGCTTGCAGGAAGGGAGGCTGGGAAACTGAGTTTTTTCACAATGGTCGCGCTGCTTCGCATAGAAGCATGCTGATCATTGCGGAGGCAGACATCAACGAACGGGAATGGATTTTCCCGTTCATTGATCTCCGTGCTAGCGGGCGGTGGCGGGCACGATCGCGGGAGTGCGCTCACGTGCGAGTGGGAACGTGGACGGTAGCGGCGGGGGGTGCGTATATCTACGCTCCGGGCGGGGAACTGAAGTCCAAAGGAGCGTAGATATACTGTACCCGGGCGGCGAAGTGGTTAAAGCTTTTTTTCAATCGACTGAAAAATCCGATCGCATTTCCTGGTTTTTTTTTTCGATTTTTATCTATCTGGAATGCCAGATATTTTTCTTTAATTTCTCTAAAGATTGTATGGTGTGTGTTAGATTGTTAATTTATTAATATACACACCCAAGCAATTTTCGCAGAGTTTCCAATCATTCTGATCATAATTGGGGAAAATGAACATAGGTGTGTGTGGTACATTGGTCATATTTTTTGAAATGTTACAATCAGTCAGAAAAATTGATTGCGATTCTTAAATTGAACAGATATTTAAAAAATTGTATGGTGTGTGTGGCCACCTTTTAGACAATAAAATATGTGGAAATGTGTAATTGTTGTCTTATTTTTTGGGATTTGCAGTTATCACAGATGTGGTGAGCAGCTACCAGTCATTAATGTTTGCCTTGCTATGTTCACTGGTCTGTTTTATTTTGAAATTGAATGTGGACTGGGTCTCCTATAAAAGTCAAAGTCACAAGTGATTTTTGCAGTTTTTTTATAGCCAGCTTTCAGTTTTCAGGTAATGATATAAAGTGAAAGGTGGACACTGTTGTGTATGGATAGTTCTATATCACCAGGATGCTGGAGGGATGACAAGAAGCCTCTCACTATCACAGCTGGCTTGGAAGCATTTATGTTCATATGCCACTAACTTGTCTTGGCCATTGCACAGCATAGAAGAAGCTCTACGGGAGCTAAACAATCCAGCTGACTCTGTCTATACTAGCTTATGTAGTCTACCTTAGAGTAGTCAGTGCCGACTTCTAAAGACACTTCTGATTTGAAGCAGGGACCCAGCGCTGCAAGGCGATAGTGCTATTCACTGTGCCACTATGCTGCCCTCTACTTTTTTTTTTTAAGATTTTAAACATACACTCCTAACACTACCCCAAAAATTCAAATAAGTTCCACTCATTTAAAAAACAAAACAAAAAAAAAACACTAATTTTAAACTTAAATCACAGTCACTGACTTGGGCTTCTGCTGATTTGTGTTCTTTTCATCTTCTAGCCCCAGTGTATTGCATTCTTGAAGGGGTGTGTGGCTGATTTTTCCACTCACCACCCCTATCATTTAGGACTTTAGAAGGGAGTGTAGTTATTTAGTCCTAGGTATTGCTGGCAAGAGGAAAAAAAAAAGTAAAACGGAGGAATAAAGATCACAAGACCTTGCTGCAGGATATTAAAGCGGACCTGAACTCAGAACGTCCTCTCTGCTCTAAAAAATATTCAACTGCATAATAACCTTTAACCTCTTCCCTACTAAGGTGTTTTTCCACTTCTGTACCAGAGCAATTTTCACCTTTCAGCGCTCCTTCCATTCATTCGCCTATAACTTTATTACTACTTATCACAATGAAACACTCTATATATGGTTTTTTTTTTCGCCACCAATTAGGCTTTCTTTAGGTTGTATATTTTGCAAATAATTATTTTATTCTAAATGTATTTTAAAGAGACACTGAAGCGAAAAAAAAATATGATATAATGAATTGATTGTGTAGTACGGATAATTACTAGAACATTAGTAGCAAAGAAAATATTCTCATATTTTTATTTGCAGTTTACACACTACTCAGCATTCTAAATGATTTTTCAGAGCAGGCCAGTGAACTTTTGACCTGTTCTCTTCTTTTTCTCTGGTGAGAAAAAGAAAATACAGTGACTGACAGTTGAGATAACAAGCTTCAGAAGACAGAGCTCTCTGCAACTTTGAAAGTCGTGGAGCTAAATAGCTCTTTTGCATAGATAACTGGAGTTTCTTAACCCTTCCTGTACTGGAAACAATATTAGACATATGTCTCTGCTCCTAATATTTTATTTCTTTGCTGTATTACATGTAAATCATGATATCATAATTTTTTTTTTTTTTTTTTTTGCTTGCGTGTCTTTTTAACAGGGAAAATAAGAAAACAATTGAAAAAAATCATTATTTCTCAGTTTTCGGCCATTATAGTTGTAAAATTATACATACTACCATAATATAAACCCACACATTTTATTTGCCCATCCCTAATTACAAGCCCATAATGTTATAAATAACATTCATATACCCTTTTGACATAAATTTAAAAAAAGTCCCTAGGGTATCTATTTATGCATTTTCTTTTAATTTGTCTTTTTTTTTAATTAAATGCATATAATTGTATTTGGTTACTAAGGGAGACTGTGGGAGGGATTCATTTTAAATGTATATAATGTTTTTTTTTAAATTAAAATAGATGACTGTAGGCGTAATTTTACTATTTGGCCACAAGATGTCCTTGTGCTTTATTTCCTCTTCATGTACGAAAGTACGTGAATAGAAAGTAATGCGTGGCTGTGTTACTCCGGAAGATACAGTGACGCTGGCATCTTATTGATGTCGGTGATCATTGACACGGGTGCTTAGATTAATGAATGGGATCTGCGTTTCCATTCATTCATCTCCCGCCTAATGGACGGCGACGAGTACCCGCGCGGGAGCGACTATCTGCCGTAATAGACAAATCTCTACGCCCCTGTGCAGGAACTGAAGTTCTGTGGGGCGTAGATATCCGTTCTCGCCGCGGAAAGGGGTTAAACAAAAACATTTCTTCAGCTGATACAAATCCTAAAATAAATCTGCACTGTTTCTACTTCCTGATTCATGGAAGCAGACATATTGTTAACATCCTGTGCTTTCAAATGAGCTTATCTGCTACCACTGCCGTGGCAGTCACGTAACATGGGAGAGATCAAATTCCAACTTGTGATAAGACACAAATGAGGGGGGATTAAACAGGCTAAACTCTCTAAACACATACAGGGCGTATTTCTCTAGTTTTATTATATAAAAGTATTTAAATACTGTTTTTTCCAAAGAGTGACTTCATTTATAGTTTTCAAATATTAGAAACTGTATTATTCCTAAAAGAAGATTATTTTTTTTCAGTAATAGGGAAACACTGAAACTTTGAAGTTTTAAATATTGATCAAAAAGATGACCACAAAGAATGGTTATTAAAAATAACCAGGAGGTCTATATAAGGATCAATAAAGATATTTTATAGCTGACAAAGAATATAAATGCTGTATTCTTCCAAAGCATTACCATTCATACTATAATTGTGTAATGTATACATTACCTCCAATTTAAATGAAATAAAATGCAGCATGAAGAGGCTGAAATCGCAACTTCCTGCCACAATTCTGCATTATAACTAACTGAATGAGACTCTGTGGAGCCGTACAACCTGTTTTCTGGATCCAGTAGGTCTCCCTGTTACATTACCTGAATGTAAAGCCCCCCCCCCCCCCCCCCCCCATTCAGGCTCTTGTTTTAATGCATATTATGTAGTATATATCATAATTTGAAATGCATTATTTGTATTACCTGGTTGGCTGTATTTACAATATAAAGTAGGAGATAAAGAGGTTTATGTTATTAGAGTTGAGCAATGAGACTCTATGAGCCTGGACAGCTTAAAGCACACCTGAAGTGAGAGGAATAAGGAGGCTGCCCTATTTATTTCCTTGTAAACAATACCCAAGGCCTGGCAGTTCCGCTGATATCTTGGACTGCAATTGTGTCTGAATCGCACACCGGAGACAAACATGCAGCTAATCCAGTCAGATTTCAGCCAGAGCACCTGATCTGTATGCTTGTTTAGGGTCTATGGCTAAAAGTATTAGAGGTAGAGGATCAGCAGGACAGCCAGGCAGTCTGCATTGTTTTCAAATTATATACCATATTTTTCAGACCATAAGACGCACTTTCTCCCCCAAAAGGGTGTGTGTGTGTGTGTGTGTGTGTGGATGGGGGGGGGGGGGTGGTGGTAAAAGAGACGCTTCCATCACCCCCTTCCACCACCGAGTAGCTCTGAAATGCTGACATTGTCCCCCTGGGTCTGTCATATCATGTGATCGGAACCCAGAAGACAATTACATTGCTGCTGCGGTGATGGAAAAGAAGCCGATACAGCCATCTGGACCGGTAACTGTAACAGCTCTCTGCCATCTGCTCTGCATAGCCCACATGCCAGGCTGAGGAAGGCATACTTCTCCAGTGGCAGGAATAATGCCGACCTGCAGCCACAAGTTTTACTATATGTGGGTGCTAAAAGCTTAAAGAATTGCTTCAAGTACTCAGAAATCTGACAAGCTGGGTGTACATTTGTGAAGTCAGATCACTATGCTGTATAGCAAGTAAGAATTAGGAGGGGCAGGAAACCTAGCCCTTCACCCCAACCAATCAAATCTGTGGTTTGTATCCTTGCTGTTGGGGGCAGTACATTTTTTCCTAATGCACTCCAGGCCTCCAGATATCCTTTTCAGTTAAAGGACCACTGTCGTGAAAATCTTAAAATGTAAAATATATACAGAGAAGTACATTTATTCCAGAGTAAAATGAGCCCTAAATTACTTTTCTCCTATGTTGCTGTCACCTAGAGTAAGTAGTAAAAATCTGACATTACTGACCGTTTTGGACTAGCCCATCTCCTCATGGGGGATTCTTAGGGTTTTCTTAGCTTTTAATAGCACTTCGTGAATGACAGTTGCTCCGTCCAACTGCCAAAAAAGTGTGCAGCGAGCACAGAGACTGGCTAGCATCTTTTTAGAAATCTTTTTCATTGTGTTTATAAAGAATAAAGGCTGAGAATCCCCTATGGAGATATGGACTAGCCCAAAACCTGTCCGTTCTGTCAGAATTCTACTACCTACTGCGAGTGACAGCAACGTAGGAGAAAAGTAATCATGTCTCTTTTTACTCTGGAAGAAACATGCTTCTTGTTTGTGTGTGTTTACATGTATTTTACATTTTAAGATTTAATCGCACAACACAACTAGTTTCCTGTAATTTATCAGTGAGCAGCAATAACTCTTCATTGGGTACATGATATTTTACTTACTGTAAAACAAGAAAATTACCAAAATAGGGTGTATATTCTAGAACAGAGGTTCCCAACCTGTGTGCCGCGGCATCCCCGGCTATGTGTCGCCGCTCTCTCCTCCCCCGCTTGTCTCCCCGGCAGATCGCCTCCTTCCTACTCGTCAAATACTGCAGGGCTACAAGAAAATGGCCGCCGCCGTCCGCTTTTGCAGACATCGGCGGCCATTTTGTTGTAGCCTTACAGTACTACAAGCAGAGGGCGGAGGCAGAGCATCAGATGGAGCCACAGAGGGGAACATTCAGGAGGAGGAGGAGGATAAGGGGCGGAGAGGAGGCTGTACGGGGGGGGGGGGGATAAGGAAGTTCACACCCTTACACATAAGGGTGTGACTTCTTCCTGTGGCCGGCATTTTGTTTGTGAATGAGGAGACAGTGGCAGCAGCATATTGGACCTGTGTGCACCAGCATACTGTCCCTCCTAGCTCATTGTGCCAGCAGCAGCAGTGTACATTGCAGCAGCACAGCATATTAGTGCAAGGCTTTCACACATTGCAGCAGCATATTAGTGCTGCCCTTTACACATTGCAGCTGCAGGATTTTGTACCTCTATCACCCTCTCCCTTCATTGTGTTAGCTACAGAAGTATATCGTTTCTGAGGCTCTCCATTATTTATTCATTGTGCATTCAGCATTATATTGTACCAGCAGCATAAGAACTTTGTCGCTGCAGCCGCCATTGTGCGTTCAGCATTATATTGCTTCTGAGCACCCCATTGTTCCAGCAGCATAAGAAGTTTCACTGCAGCCGCCATTGTGCGTTCAGCATTATATTGCTTCTGAGCTCCCCATTGTTCCAGCAGCATAAGAAGTTTGTCACTGCAGCCGCCATTGTGCGTTCAGCATTATATTGCTTCTGAGCTCCCCATTGTTCCAGCAGCATAAGAAGTTTGTCACTGCAGCCGCCATTGTGCGTTCAGCATTATATTGCTTCTGAGCTCCCCATTGTTCCAGCAGCATAAGAAGTTTGTCGCTGCAGCCGCCATTGTGCGTTCAGCATTATATTGTTTCTGAGCCCCTCTATTGTTCCAGCAGCATAAGAAGTTTGTCGCTGCAGCCGCCATTGTGCGTTCAGCATTATATTGCTTCTGAGCCCCTCCATTGTTCCAGCAGCATAAGAAGTTTCACTGCAGCCGCCATTGTGCGTTCAGCATTATATTGCTTCTGAGCTCCCCATTGTTCCAGCAGCATAAGAAGTTTGTCGCTGCAGCCGCCATTGTGCGTTCAGCATTATATTGTTTCTGAGCCCCTCTATTGTTCCAGCAGCATAAGAAGTTTGTCGCTGCAGCCGCCATTGTGCGTTCAGCATTATATTGCTTCTGAGCCCCTCCATTGTTCCAGCAGCATAAGAACTTTGTCGCTGCAGCCGCTATTGTGCGTTCAGCATTATATTGCTTCTGAGCCCCTCCATTGTTCCAGCAGCATAAGAAGTTTGTCGCTGCAGCCGCTATTGTGCGTTCAGCATTATATTGCTTCTGAGCCCCTCCATTGTTCCAGCAGCATAAGAAGTTTGTCGCTGCAGCCGCTATTGTGCGTTCAGCATTATATTGCTTCTGAGCTCCCCATTGTTCCAGCAGCATAAGAAGTTTGTTGCTGCAGCCGCCATTGTGCGTTCAGCATTATATTGCTTCTGAGCCCCACTATTGTTCCAGCAGCATAAGAAGATTGTTGCTGCAGCCGCTATTGTGCGTTCAGCATTATATTGCTTCTGAGCCCCTCCATTGTTCCAGCAGCATAAGAAGTTTTTTGCTGCAGCCGCCATTGTGCGTTCAGCATTATATTGCGTCTGAGCCCCTCCATTGTTCCAGCAGCATAAGAAGTTTGTCACTGCAGTCCTCTCTATTGTGCCAGTAGCAGGCGTTTTGTTTTGTTTTGTTTTTTTTTTTTTCACCCTTGTCGCACACACGCAGGGTCTGTTCACATTTTAGGGGGGAAAAGTGGTGTTCTCTTTAATCCAGGCCCACGGCATTGTAAGATTTATCTTTTCCTGATCAGTTTGTAGTTTGGCCTGCTTGGATTGTTATACCCCTGCCTGCACGTACACAGGGTCTGTCCACAATAAAAAAAAAAAAAAAGTGAGCTTGTTTGAATAATTGCAGTGTTTTTCCTGAATTTTAGACCAACATCTTTGTCAGATTTTTCTTCTGCAATACAATACAATTTATTTTATTGCACGTCATATCACTAATTTGGGATTTATTACTGCCTGAACTGTAGCGATCCAGTTGGCTTTAGTGACTGTGTGTAGTTTATGTGTTCAGAACTGTGAAGGAGAGCATACACCTCTTTTTCATATTAGATTTTTTTTTCTGGACAAATTTGCTAACATTCTATTTCAAATGGATACATTTTAATTCAGAAACGAAAGCGGTCTGAGGATGAGCCCAGTACAAGCTCAAATACCAGTGCTGGTGTCACCAGGAAATACAAAGACAGCTTTTTAGCATTTGGATTTACTTGGGCAGGAGATGAGTCTACGGATTCCAATCTGCCTTGTTTGTGGTGAAAAATTAAGTAACTAATCACTTGTACCAAACAAGCTAAAAAGGCACTTAAAGACAAAACATGCTTATGCATATTAAAAACCACTACAATATTTTCAGCGTCTTCTTGCACAACAAAATAAATCTGCACAGAAAATGGTGAACCAAATGACCGTATCTGACAGAGCACTGGAAGCATCATACTTAGTTGCTGAACTTGTTGCAAAAAAAATGAAACCGCATACAATTGCTGAAGAATTCATTTTACCAGCTTGTGAAACCATTGTAGAGACCATGTTGGGCAAAGATGCAGCTGCTGAAATTCGCAAGGTGCCATTATCAAACAATACTATTCACAGGCGAATTGGTGACATGTCTGGAGATATTGAAGATAATGTGAAAAATAAATTGCTGGTTGCTAAGAAATTTGCTCTTCAGATTGACGAAAGCACTGATGTGACATCCAATGCCAATTTACTTGGCTTTGGCAGATTTGTGGACGGTACAGAGATCATTGAGCAGTTCTTATTTTGTAGGAAGCTGGCTGAAAAAAACACTGATATTTTTACATCCGTAAATTCCTTTTTATAGGAAACCGGTCTAAAGTGAACTAAGATCGGAGGTCTGTCTGTATATAATTATTAATATGGTATGTTCATTAAGGTGTATATACATAGTGTGTTCATTAAAATATCTGTCAGACTGATGACAAAGAGGATATATGGCAGGAATTTTCTTCTGGGCCGGTCCTCAGTGAAGTCTCATTAATCGATGTTTAGTATAGCTCATATTGAAGAAATCTAAGATGACTGTTACCCTGTTTTTATGATGTATGTGTGCCTTTTGATGTGCCCCGCTCTTGTAGGATCGGGGGCCTTGAATCCCATTCAGATCGCAGGCTGTTTGTATTTAGTCTTTATTGTTACTTGTTGGTGGCTTAGATAGCGGCCCCGCATTTTTTAGACTTTAAAATTATGTAGAGTTAATGTAGTTAGTAAATTGGCCACGAGATGGCAGTGTGTTGCCCCTAGGCCCTGGTGGCGGATCCGTATTCTTGTGTACTTGAAGAATCACAGAATGTGGATGCAGTTAGTAGAGGGTCCACATGATGGCAGCAATCCGTCCTAGGCCCCGATGCGTCCATGCGTCTGATTGACGCGTACGGAATGACGTCAATTTAGAGGCCACATTAGGTGATGAGCGGCGCGGAAGGGAGGACGCGTCTAGATGCGCTCCACCATGTTATGTGTTTACGTGAGTGGAGCGCACGGCGCGCCCCGTCGACTGGAAGTGACTTATATTCCCGGAAACACAGTGGCTGATTAGAGGTCGGACGGATACTACCTATGCTATACAGGTGAGCTAGATAGATGAGTTGCTGCCATTGGCCTGCGATTGATTGGGAGGGAGTGGCCTCCGGTATATACGAGTGGAGACACACTGAGAGGGTTAGATGGTCTCGAGAAAGCCCTCATAGAGGGGCGAAACGATCGTCGATCTGCCTCCGCACCAATTGTACCACCTCCTGTCTGATAAGTATTGCTGTTTTTAGTCTTTTACCTTTGGAACAAGTTTTATTGGAAGAATTGCATTAAAAGTTGAATTTTTTTACTGAAGTTAATCATGGCGAGTAGCTCCTGGATATTTCTTTTTCTCTCCTCAATGCTATAGACTTGAGCTGTTTTTCATCCGGATGTTGCACCGCTGTTATAACTGGAAAGTTAAGTTTGAAGGCATTGGTGTGCACTCGCTCTCTTACCTACTTGCTTGTATAAAGTGAACTAACCGTTGTGCGGTCTGCACTGACGGTGCTCCAGCAATGACTGGGCGCTTTAAAGGTTTTGTGGCCCTTGTAAAGAGGGAAAACCCAAATGTTATTACTACTCATTGCTTTCTGCACAGTGAGGCTCTTGTGTCCAAAACTGTTGGCCCAGAGTTAAAAACTGTTCTTGATGAAATCATTAAAATGATCAACTATATTAAAGCTAACCCATTAAAAACTAGGATTTTTGAAAGGCTCTGTGAAGCAAAAGACTCTCCTCATAGGACTGTTTTATTGCACAATGATGTAAGATGGCTTTCACGTGGACAAATTTTAAATCGTTTTTTGGAACTCAAGCATGAACTGCTGGAGTTCTTTTCTACTGAGAAACCGGCCTTTCAGGAAAAGATCAATGACAAGACCTGGTGCTTGAAATTAGCATACCTGTCTGATATATTTTTAAAATTCAAGAATTTAAACACTAGCATGCAAGGTCCAAAAGAAAATTTAATAACATCTGCAGATAAGATTAAAGCTTTCTCTCGGAAACTACAGTCCTGGAAACAATCAGTGGCAAAGGGGGATCTCTGCAATTCTCCTTCAGTTGTTCAAATGGCTGCAGACACTTCTGACCACTCAGTTTTGGTTGACATTATTATGAACCATTTGCCATCTTTGGAAGCAGCAGTTCAGCATTATTTTCCTTCTTTATCTACTGAAGGTATTGAGTGGGTGATTGATCCTTTTTCCAGCAGTTCTGTTGATAATGCACAAGAACTTACTCCTCAACAAAAGGATGAGCTTCTGGACTTGTCTTCAGACACCACTCTAAAGAAAAAGATGGAAGAATGCACCCTAACTCAATTCTGGCTTACTGTTCAAGATGAGTATCCCTCAATTTCTGACAAAGCCATTGATTTATTATTGCCATTTTCCACTTCATATTTGTGTGAGCAGGCATTTTCAGCTCTGAACACCATAAAATCCAAAACTAGATCACGGCTCATTGATGTAGAAATGGAGTTACGGGTGTGTCTGTCAAAAATTAGGCCACGGTTACAAAAATTGTGTTCTTCCCATCAGGCCCAGCTTTCCCACTGATTCTTTAATCATATTTATGAAAAGCTCTAGCCCTCATTTTAATGTGTATTCTAAAAGATGCACTCTATTGATTTTCTGTTTATTGACCTTATTTTTCTATCAATATGTAACGTGTCACGTATGTCTGAATATTTGGCGTGATGTGACGTGTCACGGAAATCTGAATGTTTGCCAAGATGTGTCACGACCTGGAAAAGGTTGGGAACCACTGTTCTAGAAAGTGGAAAATAGGGCCATCGGTGGCAGTCATGTACTCCTTCCCATCCTCTTTTTATTCTATTGTGTTTTTTATTTCGTATGGACAGTGAAAGCCGATACACGATTAGCGGGCAGTTATGACATGTGTTACTAGTTTGTACTAGTCTATTAATAGCGATCCCTATAATGTTATTAATCCATGATACTTCATTTAATATCTCCCTCTAGTATTGTTATGATGATTGTTTTTTTTTTTAAGTGGTAGGCTTTAGACCAGGGGTGTCAAACTCAAATACAAAGGGGTCCAAAATTGTACACTGGTACCAAGTCGCAGGCCAACCTCAATGTCTATTGGCCACCTTTCTCTCTTATAAAGTTCCCAGGTGTCTAGTGGTCCTCTCTCCCCTATACAGTTCCCTGGGGTCTAGAGGCCCCCACCCTTCCCTAGTGTTCAGTGCTTTCCCCTACTTCCCCCATATGGGTTCTCTGGTGTTCTAGAGCTTCACTTCCAATATAGCTTCCCTGGTGGTCTAGAGTGGGCCAAACATGCAAAGTGGGGAAACCACTTGAGGGCTGAATTTAATGGCTCTGAGGGCCAGATTTCGCCCGCGGGCCGGAGTTTGACATGTATGCTTAAGACACTCCAAGTTGATGTACCAGTTCTGCTCTATTGGTTGTTCTTGGATATGTTTGCATTACCACCTAGTGTTGTCGCACAAGACATTTTCATTGTATTCTTGTGATGGCTTCACTAGTAGAAATCTCCCCTAGCTACTCCTTGTCTAGCTCTCATTGTGATAAGATGTGAAATAGTTTAACTGACTATGTTAAGTCTTTATATGTATGCTGCTTGGTGAATGTATTTTTATGCTCTTATGCTGTTTATTTTGAAAACTTATTGAAACCGCTTAATCAATATCATACTGTATTGAAACGTACTGAGAAATTGTGCTCCACTATGAATGTGCTATCTTGTTATCAAAACACTTGTATCACTCTGCTGTATATCACCTTTCTGTCCCTCTATTCATGAAAGAGGGAGAAGCGGAATGCCTTCTGAAAGTACAGAAATGACTTGTGCCATTCTTTCTGTATCTTTACATCTTTTAAAAAATATATACACAGTATACCTAGCCTGTTCTCACCTGTGGGTGATCCAGAAGTGTCTGTTACTTTGGAAACCATCTGCATGTTTAGCAGAACGAGGTGATTAAACGTGGCATTTTTCTACCGATAGCAAATGCAGTCAATATTAATGGAGGACATGCAGCTGAAATTGTTGACTGTGAATTAGAAGCTAGAATATGCATAGCAGAAGTCATCCTTTCTCTCTTCTTACGATGAAAAGTGAAGAGACAAATGTTCGTGTTACATTTATACAGAGGTTAGCAGAAAATAGAAGGGATCACTTGTGTGAAAGGATTAGAACAGAAAATACATTACATTTCTCAATAGCTCTTTAATGGAAAAAGACTGCATAACATCAGTAAGCATCAAGACTGCTGAAATCTCTGTATATGCCTGTATATAAAATAATGTATAACGTTATCTACTCCTCGCATCCATTAAGATCACCCTATGCTTAGTTAACCTTTTGCCTGTATCTTATTGTACACATTTTCTGTGACATAGTTTTCCTTTTAGATGTATTTCACTTGGATCAATAGAAGCAAAGTTTTATTTCTTGTTGTGATATCACTGTGTATAACCCTGGTAGGTATTGATTGAGGTATATAGAAAGTCACCACATATGCGTATATGCAAAAAAGACGTGATCAAACATGGCCGCAAAATAGTGATCGTAGCATATCAGTAACTACAGATATTTTACTATCCGCTATAGTAGATTATCCACAATTTTACTGTATTTTTCTGTCTCCCGTTATTCTTACTTGAACCCTCCCATGACTCTACCCAGCCCCACTCACTGCTGTTTTGCACTGGAGTTTGGCTACACTGTAGCCTACCTCCTGCAAGCTACTGCTATATTGGTTTTACATCAGTGTCCCATCAAGATACCCTGCTTGGATTGGTCTGATCATTTATGGTCAGGGGTGACCTGAGAATATCTCCAAGGCACTTTCAGACCCTGGTGGTCTACGTATCTGGTGATTCTCACCTGATTGGGTATGGTGGAGGATTTTCTAGTTGAAATACCATAGAGTGTGACAATAGTATCTGCTGAAACAGTGAAGTATATTTTGGACTAGATTGGCACCTATACCGTACCTCAAACAGTTTGCAACTAATGTTAAAGGACCACTATCGCGAAAAAATTTAAAATACATGTAACAATATACACATAAGAATTGCATTTCTTCCAGAGTAAAATGATCCATAAATGATGTTTCTCCTATGTTTCTGTCACTCACAGTAGGTCGTAGAAGTCTGACAGAAATAACAGGTTTTGGGCAAGTCCATCTATTCATAGGGGATTCTCAGCATGGCCTTTATTCTTTATAAAGACTCTACCTGAAAAGGATTTATACAAAGATGCCGACCAGCCTCCCTGCTCACTTCCCGCTTTTTCGGCAGTTGGACAGAGCAACTACCATTTGCTAAGTGCTTTTGAAAATAAAGAAACCCCTGAGAATCCCCATAAGCAATGGGCTACTCCAAAACCTGTTGGTGCTGTCAGATTTCTACTACCTACTGTAAGTGACAGCAACATAGGAGAAAACTAATTTATGGCTCATTTTACCCTGGAAGACATGTACTTCTTATTTCAAAGTGTTTCAATGCATTTTAAATGTTATGATTTTTGTGATAGTGGTCCTTTAAGCTTGCAGGTCAATAATATCCCGGTCTGATATTTCACTCTTTTTCAATGATAGGAACAAGTGGGCTGTACGCTAGTCCATTGGAACTCTTTTACTTGTAATAGTCACAAAACATGAGCTAGAGAGGTTTATTAATAACTGAACTTAATACTCAAGAATGGATGACATCTGGGCCCGGTACTTTATCAGTTTTGATTTTATTTACTCTTGCCTGCACTCTTTCCTGCATTATGTATTACACACACATGCATAATAACTGTTGTCAATAGCGATTGTAGCTAAATCACTAGGGTGACCGTTCTGGACTTCAGTGTTGTACAGATGCATACTAAGTGCTCTCCCCAGGCTCTTTTAGCTGGGATGCTCCACCTGGCTAATTTTGGTGAGCACCCAACTGTCATCTGCTCGCCTCCTCATCCTCCTCCAATGCTGTAAGCAGGTTCCTGTCACGCTCCACCCGACTACTTTTTCATGCCACCCAGCTGTAAAAAAAATTCTGGGGAGGACACTGCATACTGATGCTGTGGAGGGGTAAGTAGATGCGGCGGGGTGCACAATAGAGCGGCTTCCAGCTGGCAGAATGTGGAGGGGTGCAGTTCCCTCACTCATCGTTGTCATTTTAAGATCTGATTGCCTCTGCTGAGTTAAGTCTAGCATGTGTACAAGGCTATAAACCCCTTATTTACTTGATAGATCCTTTTCTTATTAGTTGTTTTTTTTTTCTTTTGTTATTAATGTCTAAATAAATCTCCTTCCTCTGCAGGATCCATGATCCCCTCAAAGCAATTCTGTACTTGAAATAAACTTATGAGCTGATTACATTTTGTGCTTAGAAAGCTGTTGTGTAATGTTTTTGAAGTAATTAGTCTTTGCAGTAGTTTGTGGTGAATTTTGCTTATTGTCAGCAGGACATCAGTTTTTGGAAAGAAGTTTACTGGGGCACAATTTTTGAACAGAGTAATCTACTTTAATATTAATATGTGCAAATAGAAAATCAAGGAAGTATACATGGATTTGTATAGTTACTGAGTCAGAGGTGGTGAAGGTCGGTTTGATGGTGCTCAGTGTAAGGATGAGCCAGCCAGTGTGAAATTCCATGTTTCCATAAGTGCTGGTCTCCATCTTCCCAGCACTTTCACCTTTACAGTAGAACTTCCAGCGATAAAGGCGGAAGTGTCTGGAAGATGGAGAGCAGCGTGCAGTGCATTGGTGAGAGCCAGCAACATACCGTAGGTGCGTTCAAAGACATTTGACAGACAAGTACACGTACACAGTGTATGTGTTTTGATTTTAGAATCAAAGGATTCTGTAGGACCATGTACGTATAGCTCTTTTATTAAGTTAAAATAGAAAGATAGCCATGAACAGCGACAGACGCTTTTTCGGACTTGCCGTTCTTTTTCAAGCTGTGTTGGCTCTCTCTGACACACAAAAACACCACCACCATTTATATACCCTTTGTGAAACATGCAAGCACCAATCAGAGCACAGCAGCAGAGGAGAGGTTCTGATGGGGAACTACACCTTGCAAAAACAGTTGATAGATAGCCCTGCCAGCCCTCCAACAGCTGGTAGATAATATGCACAGGATGTCATTGCAATCAAAGTTGCCAAGCAGTAACACTAGGCAACGCCATAACACATCCGCTGACCTTCCAACAGGAAGCGGAACGCCAGAGATATGATGACTTATAGTACGCAAGATTGTCGCCTGGAAACATATGGTTGCATAATTTAGCATGCACGTGACCATATGTTGCCAGGCGACAATTTTGTGTACTATGCGCCATCATGCTTGTGGCGTTCTGCTTTCTGTATGAGGCGGAGCACCATAAACATGAAGTAGGAACTATTTCAGTGTATTGCTTACTAATGCTCGCTTTCTAATAGCATTTTTTTGCATGCTTCCTTTTGTACTTAGTAGTAACACATATTTTTGGTCGCTTATTTTTAGGTCACTTGCCTTTGCAGTACTTAATAGTAACACATATTGTTGTCACATAATTTTAGCGTGTTGCCAGGCGAAATCTTGCGTACTATAAGCCATCATATCTATGGTGTTCCACTTCCTGTTGGAAGGTCAGCGGATGTGTTCTGGCCTTTGCCTAGTGTTTTTGCTTGGCAACTTTGATTTCAATGACATCCTATGCATATTATCTATCAGCTGTTGGAGGGCTGGCCTTGTGAACTAGAACATGACACTCAGCCCACTTTTGAAGTATCCCATTAGATGTGGAGCAAGTTGCTCATTTTTGAATTTGTGTAGGGTGGGGCTATCTACCAACTGGTTTTGCAAGGTGTGTTCCCCATCAAGTCCTCTTCTCTCCTGCTGTGCTCTGATTGGTGCTTGCATGTTTCACAGAAAGTATATAAATGGTGGTGGTGTTTTTGTGTGTCAGAGAGAGCCAACACAGCTTGAAAAAGGACGGCAAGTCTGAAACAGTGTCTGTCGCTGTTCATGGCTACCTCTATATTTTAACTTTAAAAAAAAAAAGCTCTATTTACTTACGTGGTGCTGCAAAATACTTTTTGCTTTCATTATTTCCAGACCCTGTTTAAGTTAAAGGGTCCATTCTGCTGAAGCACACTATAGCTAGTATAGTGCCCAGTATAGCTAGTATAGTGCCCAGTATAGCTAGTATAGTGCCCAGTCTGGGTAGGTAGTGCCCCAATATAGCTAGTATAGTGCCCAGTATAGCTAGTATAGTGCCCAGTATAGCTAGTATAGTGCCCCAGTATTGGTAGGTAGTGCCCCAGTAGAGCTAGTAAAGTGCCCAGTATAGCCAGTAAAGTGCCCAGTATAGCCAGTAAAGTGCCCAGTATAGCCAGTAAAGTGCCCAGTATAGCCAGTAAAGTGCCCAGTATAGCCAGTATAGTGCCCAGTATAGCCAGTAAAGTGCCCAGTATAGCCAGTATAGTGCCCAGTATAGCCAGTATAGTGCCCAGTATAGCCAGTATAGTGCCCAGTATAGCCAGTATAGTGCCCAGTATAGCCAGTATAGTGCCCAGTATAGCCAGTAAAGTGCCCAGTATAGCCAGTATAGTGCCCCCCCCGCCCGCTCCCTCCCTCCGCGGCCGCCGCTGCTATTACCTGTTCAGCCAGCAGCCGCTTCCTCTAATCCGGGTTCCCCTCTCCATCATGCGTATGTGTATCACAGCAGCGCGCCTGGCGCTGCTGCTGTGACGAGGCAGGAGAGAGCGCGGCTTCCTGTAGCGGCGATGTGTATTGCCGTTACCAGGGCAACCGCTCTTTCCTGTCTCGTCACAGCAGCAGCGCGGGGCGCGCTGCTGTGATACACTTATACGCATGATAGAGAGGGGCACCCGGATTAGAGGAAGCGGCCGCTGGCTGAACAGGTAATAGCAGCGGCGGCCGCGGAGGGTCGCATACAAGCCGACCCCCCAACTGTTGGCCCCCTTTTTGGGGGTCAAAAATTCGGCTTGTATGCGAGTATATACGGTAGTTATTAGTTACATACAGACCACCCTAAAAATCCCACATTGTACAAATCTTTAGCACTTAAATGAATTACTAAAATACTACATTGTTTTATAACATTGTATAATTAAATTGCAGTGTCAGAATTCGGGTTTAATCACCACCAGAAAATGCGAGTAATTACTGTTAATAAATGAAGCATAGCAAGTCATATGCTATTTGTTGTTTTTGCTGAAGTGTGAATGACCCTTAATAACATACTAGCATTACAGAAGTTGTAAATTCACATTAACGTTTCAGCTACCGTAATTTAAATTGGATACTTATCCAACAATTCAACTTTGCATAAATAAAATATACTGTTTGGTCTCTAAGTATTTAGACAGTGATGCAGTTTCCATGTTTTTGGCTCAGTTGTATACCACAATGGATTTAAAATAAATGTCAAAATATCTAGTTTTTAAGTTTTAAAGTGTTTGTTTGAAATACCCCTTAAGCGGGGTAAAATCTATAAAATGAAGCCCTTGGTGGACTAGATTACTTTTGTAGAAGTGTGATGGTGCTGCTTGTTGTCCTCCCTGTCCACCACTTTCCAAGTTCCCATAGCCCCTGCACCACCTGGAAATTCTTCTGAGCTGCGTCTGAGCAGTAAAAGAAAGCATTTGTGATTTGAGTACAAGCGCTTGCTTTCTCTGTGCTGGTGTGGATTGAAAATTGCACTGGTGCATTTCCAATTTGCATGCTGTCGCTAGGGGGAGCTTCCTGGTTTTCATATTCGACAGTAGGATTCCATCAAATATCAAGACCACTAGGTACTGGGAACAGGAGGATGCAGAGGGCAATGAGCAGCAGTAGCACATTTCTACAAACGTAATATAGGCCACCTTGGGCTTCATTAATTTTTTTGGGCCCCTGATTAGGGGTACTTTAACAAAAACAATTGTATGAGCCATTTATAAATTAGAGCCATTGTTAGTTAAACCTAGTCCTTTCATTTTCAGGGCAGTCAAAAGTGATTGGACAGACATATCATATTTTTTAGAATGAAAAGACACGCTTTTTCTTCCCCAAAACCGCAGAGAAAAAGTGGGTACGTCTTATAGTCAGAAGATATGGTAATAATAAGTGCAGATTGCACAGGGAAGGCAGAGCATCCTGCCTCTGCGCTCTTCTCCTTCTGGCTTCGGTCCTGTGGATGCAGATGCGCTTTTTTGTATAGCAGCTGGACATGCGATAAGGGGTAGTCCCAGAGGACATGCACATGTGCTGGGATCAGGTGCAGTATGGAAGTTTTAGTATAGTGTTAGTACAGTACAGTGTTAGTGTAGTATGTAGTTTAGCTTAGCTAGTAGGGAAGCAGGGATAAGTGTAGTTTAGCTCACCAGTGTAGCTTAGATAGAGTAGCTTAGTCAGTTTGGGGGTCAAAAGGTCCATAAGACACCCCTGAACTATAGATGCATATACGTTTTTTTTTCCCTCTGATTTTTTCCCTCTAAACTGAAGTGCATCTTATAGTCTGGAGCGATTTATTCGTAAAAGTACAGTAATCATAAATACTATAATTGTTTTGACTTCTTTTTTTGAAAATCCTTTGCAGTAAATGGCTGCCTGAGATGTTGAAGACACACACATCACCAGGTTTAAACTCTCTAGTAATTATTTGCAGAGCCTTCACTGCTCAAGTCTTCAGTTGCTGTTAGTTTGTTTGTGTCTCTGCATTTGGTTTTCACTTCAGTTAATGTCCAGGTGCCCTCGGCTAAGGTGACCTAACAGTGTGGTTGGGTCATTCCTGGGCTGTACTATGATGTCAGCTCTTGTCAGCTTTGCAAAATTTTGGTGTGAATAGATTTAAGCAATCTAAACCTGGAAATTCAGTCTGTTGCTTCCTTCACTAGTCATCAGTATTGATCCAACCATTTGTCCTACAGGCCTAAGTCATAATATACCTTGATTTCATCAGTCTACATAATATTGTTTCTTTACTAGGCTGGCTTTTTAATGTGGTGTGGCAAAATCTAACCTGACCTTCCAGAGTCTTTGAAGTGGTTTGCATCATTAGTAAACATCTGTATTTTCTTTCATGACGTTTTCACTTGATAGTAGACTTTGGTATTGATATACACATCTCCTGGAGAGTGTTCTTGCTTCGGGCCACATGTAGTGAATAGGTTTTTCTTCACCTTGGGAAGTGTTCTATGATCAGTTTTCTGGTTCTTTTGGTGTTGCAAAGATCCTCATTTAAAGAATGTGCCAAACTGATGACCTGGGAAATCCTAGTTTATATTTTCATGAGTTTAATTCCCCAAGCCTAATAACAGCCTGCTTTAGTGGTAGTATAGGAGTTCGATTTCAGAACATAGCTCTAAATTCACCTAAACACCACACTTCAGCACCATTCGACACCGAACCTGTGGACACGGTTAGGGGGAGTTTACTTACTTGCACAGCGCATTTCAGGTGACTTCATACTTACTCCTTCCTATGCCAAAAGAAGGAAGTAGCACAAGTAAGTGAACTCCGCCGACCCTTCCCGCAGGTTTGGTGCTGAATGGTACTGGAGTAAGGTTCCATTCAGAGACATTAACAGCTCTTTGGGCCTCATATTGAGAGTCTATAGCAACATTTTCCTTATAGAGAACCCGAGGTGTGTTTGAAGAATGTGATCTGAATACAGAGGCTGGATCTGCCTATACAGCCCAGCCTCTGTTGGTATTCCAAACCCCCCTAATGTCCCCCTGCACTCTGAAATCAGACATAGATCACAGCCGTGCTGTGCGGCTGTGTTTACATCTGTAGTGTCAGTCTCGGCTGCTCCCCCGCCTTCTGCAGAGATCCGGTCCCTGCCCCCCTCCCTTCCCTCTAATCAGCGAGGAGGGAAGGGAGGCAGGCAGGCGGGGACCGGAGTTCTGCAAGAGGTGGGGAGAGCAGCAGACTGACACTATAGAGAAAAAACACAGCCGCTGCGACACAGCACGGCTGTGATTTATCAGGGATTGCAGAGTGCAGGGGGACCTTAGGGAGGTTTGGAATACCAACAGAGGCTAGGCTGTATAGGCAGATCCAGCCTCACTATGAAGATCACATTGTTCAAACCCAGCTCGGGTTCTCTTTATGTAAATTCAGCACCAGGAAATACCTGCAAAACTTAATTGTTAAAGAAACAACGAGAGAAGTGCCCACACCTGACTACTCAACACAATGATTAGTCCATTGTCTCCTTGATATCCCTGGTCCCTAGAATTACAGAAATGATGGCAGTCAGGTAGTAAGAGCTACTCTGTTTGATGGTATTAAATTATCACGGTTGGGTAATTCAGAGAAAATGGCAGACATGTATTACTTTCAGCGCAACTCTCGTAAATATGTTTTGGGTGCATTATACAATCCGTATGTACCCAAACCTTCCAGGAATAACTAGACCTTGCTGCCCACACCAGTACTACTTTCATTATAAATTAGAATTGTTAGAATAGTTTGCTTACATTCCCTTTTTTTCCCCTCCTAGAATCCTTTTTTTTTTCTGATGAAAATACTACAAAAGGCTGGAAGGAAAGATTTGAGAGACAGGTACAATTTTTATCTTCTGTTATCTGATGAGTTATGTTATCTGGTCAGATAACATAACTCATCAGTAAATAAATGGATTGAATGGGTAGCAATTGGGGTTTTGTTCAAAATGTGAAGTTTGGGATCCTTTGAAAAAAGTATTTGATGATGATTTTGCTTCAGTGATCACATTGAAGACTTCAGCTGTGATCTTCCCTGCTAAATTGTACACAAACTGTACGCAATCTCATCAGATCGACCTAAATTTTCCACCCTGCTAGTTCGACGGAAATCCATCGAAATCGATCGAAATCGACCGCGATCGATCGATCGGCCAGAAAATCGGCTGAGTGTATGGGCTGCTTAAGAGTTAGGACAGATTTGCTGGCATTTGCTTGCATCTATTTCTGAAGGCGGTGGAAACAGATAACAAAAACTTGGCATGGAAAATTATAGGATGCTGTGAAAATGCTCAATGGATGGTTTAATTATAGACATTAAGCAGAGAATTTGAACTTGTTAATCATTATCAAAGGAAAGGGATTTCAAGCTATGGCAAGTCAATATAATGACACCAAAATCTTTCCAACCTTTTTGCTCCCCCCCAACTCGCAGGAACATTTTGGAAAAGTCTCTAATGGCTGATTCTGTACTCTGGCTGTTTTGTTTTAATAATCTTTATTTTGGTTGCACGTGGTGTTTGTTCTGCTTCATTTCCTAGAATTAAATGTGAATGATCTGTTCCACTACATGGCACTACTTCTGGTTTGTTTTCACTTTTGTAAACAGTTGCAGTATCTAAGCTGCTTTAAAGCCTTAATAAAGTGCCTTCCAGAAGTAAAAGTTCAACATGCTGTCCTGTTAAATTGGAAGTCGTTATCACAAATACGCTGCAGTCGTATGATGCCGACAAACATCTTAGCCGGTAATACAGTTTGTTTATTAAAAGAAATTCTGTTGTCCTGCCCACCCCCTTTTGTAAGCCAGCAAAAGTATTTTTTTATATTCTTCTTGTGCAAAAGGAAAGGGCAGTCAAGAAGTTGGACAATTAGTGTGCAGTATTCAGTATAAGGGGATGGGGAATAATGTATAAAAATGGCCGTAGAGCTGGTGATTACCTTTTTATTTGACCAAATTGTATGTAATACTGTCTCTGTTCACCAGTATGCTCTATCAGACACCCCTAAAGACTGAATGATTTCAAGGGAAATACGCATTGTACTTATACGATCATTTTAGTGCAGGATAATTAGTAGCCATGGTGGGTGCCGAAGTTTAGATATACTATAGCAGAACTATGGATTTGAAATTTAGCAGTAGTAACTGGTGCCAGGAGCGTGATTTTGGTGCTGGGTTAATTGCGCTTATAGCGTGTGCCGGAGTTTCGCTATGCTAAAGCAGAATTCCAGCTTATAGCGCTGAAGGTTTGTGTTGAGAGTAGGTGGGGAGGAGTTATTAGGCATAGGTAGGGGGAATAGTGTTAGGCGTAGGTGGAAGGAGGTTAGTGTTGGCCGTAAGGAAGGAGGGCTCATGTGAGTTAGGTTAGGCTTAAGACATAGTAAAATATCCGTAAATTTACTGATTTTTCTACTAGCAGGAAAAGTAGATAGTAGAATATCGGTTAATCTACAGATATTCTACTAACCAGTAAATCTATGCCCCTTTTAACTTGCAACTTTTTTAAAATGTACACCATGTAGATTCGTTTCAATACATCCTCACAAAAAGATGTATAGCCACTCCAAGGGACTGCTAGTCCTTTTTTTTCACTGACCCTTACTTTGTATTCCAGAATTGCTGACTTAAAGAGTAACTGTTAGCCCCCAAATTGAAATTTAAAACACTATTGCAATGTTTTATTTATTATATAAGTGAGCCAAAAAGCCAATGTACAAGTTAAAAATCAATCTAATTTTGTTACTATCTAACCTTTTCCCCCAGCTCCGGACGCAAGCCGCATATCAGATACTGTAGCATGCAGAGCATGCCTATGTCTGGCCGACCCCCCTCTCCCCCCCAGGACCAGGTGCCAATATATTCTCCCTACTGCAGCTGACCGCTCTGACACGGAGAGAGAGCGGCAGCCGAGCAGCACCGCAGAGCAGCCAGCGCCGTGCATCTCTCTCACATGTGATTCTCTCACATGTGACTCGGCGGCGGCTGCTCTGCGGTGCTGCTCTGGAAGTGCTGCCGCTCTCTCTCTGTGTCAGAGCGGTCAGCTGCGGTGGGGAGAATATATTGGCACCTGGTCCTGGGGGGGAGAGGGGGGTCGGCCAGACATAGGCATGCTCTGCATGCTACAGTATCTGATATGCGGCTTGCGTCCGGAGCTGGGGGAAAAGGTTAGATAGTAACAAAATTAGATTGATTTTTAACTTGTACATTGGCTTTTTGGCTCACTTATATAATAAATAAAACATTGCAATAGTGTTTTAAATTTCAATTTGGGGGCTAACAGTTACTCTTTAAAGGATAATTCCATAAAGTATTACGGTATCACCCAAATTATATCAGTTTTTGCAGTTTACTGTCTTTCTCCTTTTTCTGATAGTCTGTCTTGAAAAATTGTTTAAACTGTTCCTCGGCCTCTGAAATGTTTTAAACGTCTGTCCCATAATTTATATTTACTTCTGGAACATCTTTTTAGAGCTTTTCATGTCCTGACAAAGATGAAAATGTTCTTCAATGCAGAGTCTATTGTACCTTAAAGAGATATTGAAGCGAATTTATGATATGATATTGGATGTGTAGTACGGATAATTACTAGAACATTAGTAGCAAAGAAAACCTTCTCATATTTTTATTTTGTTATATAGTGTTTTTTTTTTATAACATTTCATTATTCTCTAATATTTTCAAATTACATACTACTCAACATTCTAAATGATTTTATAGAGCAGGCCAGTGAACTTTTGACCAGTCTTTTGGAGAGAAAAAGAAAATACAGCGACTGACAGTTGAGATAACAAGCTTAAGAAGACAGAGCTCCCTGCGACTTTGAAAGTCGTGGAGCTCAATGGCAGTTTTGCATAGATAACTGGAGTTTCTTAACTCTCCCTGTACTGGAAACAATATTATACTTATGTCTCTGCTCCTATTGTTTTATTTCTTAGCTGTACTACACATACAAATCATTATATCATATTTTTTTTTCACTTGTGTCTCTTTAAGGGGCACTTTTGTCTTTGGAGAAGAAAAGCGAAAATTAGATCAACCACAATATGTATTGATTAAAAATAAAGTTTCAGAATGCCTTTTTTTTTTTTTTTTTACCTTTATGCTCAAAAACTTACTCTAAATCTCATAAAAAACACTCAAAATATATGGCTTGACATGCCAGGGGTCTACCACCGGAAACCGCATACCTTCAGTCACCACCACCATGCGTACATGGCTGTATATATCTACACCTTCTGATTCCAAAGCAGACCACCCCATGAGTATATTCCTGCAGTATTTTGGTTGTAACATCTACCAGGGGAGTACTCCAGCTCCTCCCTTCTGTCCCTTTAGACACACAGTATGGAAATGGGCCCTTATATCTGTGCCCACATTGCTTAAGAAGCTACGTTCATTCCATCGGAAGCTTGATGTCTTAAGCAAAAGCTCCATCTCAAGCCACTATTTTGATCATACCCGTACACATTCAGCACCTGGCAGGTATCAACGAGGAAAACAAAGAAACCTGATTTAAGCGATTCTACGCATGATAACCTTTCTGCAAGGACTAGTAAAGATAAAAAATCAGGTAACAGTATCAGCGAGGGCATTGAATGCTGAGCCCACTTGGCTCCCCCCCCCCCCCCCCCCCCCACACACACACACACTTTTGTTTTTGGACCTGTTAGCCAAGCAGTCAATCTCTTTAGTGATATCTCAATGCAGCCGTCAATATTACAAGAATGGATGTCAATGTTATATCAATTGCTGTACACTGGTCTTATTTATTATCATTCAATTTAATATAGCGCTGGCATCTTCCACAGTGCTTTAAAGAATACACTGGATAATTCATATCACTGTGGTTTAAAGGCACTCACAATCTGATGCCCCTACAAAATAAACATGTTTTCAAATGAAGCTCTGCTCAATAATGCAGTATACATATATTAGTGATTTTAGTTTTTTTTTTTAAATATAGTGGCATGTAACGGTTGCTGTTTACAAAGATGATACATAATAGTCCTCACTAGCCCATACGTTCCCATTCTCCATAGAGAGGATTTATAACAAGATGTAAGGTAATCGTTTTTTACTACATTTTTCATAAAGGATTTGGCACACACTGCAGCTAGTTTATTATCAGTATAAGCATCGAGTAATCGCTTATACTATGTATACTAGAGACATTATGCCAGCAAGTTAAAATGGGTGTAAAATCAATAGTGCAAGTTTATAGCATTAGACAGAATCAAGGATAATTTTGTATATAGCATTACATCTCAATGTTAATTGTAAGTGCATCTCAGTATAAGTACAATTATATTTTAGGCAATCTTGCATCTGACAACCTTCAGAGGAAAAAATTGGGCAGCAGTTAAAGGCAGATAGCTGTACTTGTGCTAATACATGTAACTAGGGTTTTCTGACATCTGCAGTTCTGATGTTTTCTGCATTATGATTTACCGAAATGCATATAGATATCCCCATTTTTATATTATAGCTAAGGAAACTATAAGCTATCATAAACAAGTCAGCACAGTTGTCATCGCTAGACTATGTTTCCACTATAGGATTGCTTGGGTATTTGATGGAATCTTGAAGGCTATTAGAAGTCTCTTGGTTTCCCTGTGTTTCTCCTCCTACCTCCATAGTAATGCAGCATGCATTGAAAGTCATACACCTATTTTAAATAATGAGGTGCATGAAATATATATCATAATAGAAAAGTAGCATTCTCTCAATGGCTGAATGTGTTTTGTGAAAGCTGTGTATTGTAATTTGATGTTTCATGCTGTTTTTGCTTGGTGGGGGAGATTAGTGCCAGTGTGAAGCGAATGTGTTTGTATAGCCTTTGATTTACATGGTTGTATTTTTACACTGTTCCATGAAACTTTGACTTACACTAATCCCAGACTTTCTGGGCCTCTCTTTGCTTGTGCATTTTGTGACAGAGCTGCAGAGCAGCTCACTCACTAGTGGGGAGCAACAAAAACACTCGTGGAGAAAAAAAGCCCTTCCTGCTTGCATGTTGTAGGAATGTTGCTGATTCTTGCACTGCTGGAGAAGTTTTTGTTCACAGCTATTTTCTCAGAGATAAGTTAGATTTACCAGCCCCATATATTATCAAGGCCTGTATGTTGTGGATGCTTTATTTTTATACAAGGAAATGTTTGATTTTTAGGTGGAAAACTGATGTGCCCACTCTCTCTGACGTTAAAGTGCTCATGAACCGAACTGTCTCTGTTTATAAATTAACCTACCAAGTTCAGTGTTATCCATTAAAGTTTGATAAGATATGGGAAGTCTAGGTTGAGTCTGAGGACTTGGTAATTTTTAATTTTTTTCTTTGCTACGAATGAAGGGACTTATATTGCCCTACTACTTTACTCTACACTAGGGGACCTAAGCCTGTTTAAAAATGGGCTCTAGGTCTGTCCCGCATGTCAGTGCCCCACCCGCACGCCCGCCTCCCGCACCAAGGGCCGCCCGCCCCCCTGTCCCCGGCCTCCTGTCCCAACACATGCGCAGTAGCGCAAAAAAACGGACACACGGAAAGGAGGACGATGGCGCAGGGACGCTTTGGGTTTTATAATATAGGACTAGGGGACCTAAGCTCGTTTAAAAATGGGCTCTAGGTATGTCCCGCTTGTCAGTGCGCGCACCCGCATGCTCACCGCACACACACCTCCCGCACCAACAGCCGCCCGCCCCCCTGTCCCCTTTCTCCTCCTGTCTCAAAACATGCACAGTAGCGCAAAACCACGGACACACGGATAGGAGGAGGATGACGCAGGGACACTATTGGTTTTATTATATAGGATGCTACTGTAATAATTTGAATTGTGTCATCTGGATCATTTCTGTTTATGCTCTTCTTTGTTTTTTTCTTGTTGTCTTGTTATAATTAGATTAGGCATGTTGAGTAGCCAGAAATTTCAATAACAATTCTGTTTAAAAAAAAAAAATAGTGTGTTTGAATTAAAAATAATTGTCTCCCCTCGTGATTTTAGGTATATGATGCTGATTGATGGAAAAAATGAAGTGTATATGATTGATAGAGACAATTCAGTATTTCGTGTATCTAACCTTGAATTTCCATTTCGAAAAGACCTGAGAGTCCACTTGACCAACACTCTATTGGATGGGGTAAGAACATTTATTGGGGACAATTATCTGTTATAGTCATTTGATACTGATTTTTTTCAGGGACCTGCAAAAAGTGTGGTGGTGTCATCCAAATGCTTTTACATGAACATTGATAGCTGAGTAGCTATATATTAATACGATAAGCAGGGTAATTATTCCAGGCCCATTAATACTTAATGGGGATTAGTTGGCCAATAAATATCTTTAGAAGAGTAGATATGAGTCCAAAACTTTAGTATAATGCTAAACGGGTCTCTACGTTTCATCTTCTAGTTGTATCTTAGTTATCTTTGTTTTGCAAGTTTTTTTAAAGTTTTTTTAGGAGTTAGCAATAAAAGAACGTCAAATGTTAGAACCAGATATCATTTTTAGGGATCTTTGGCTACAGGGATTGGTCTATGGTTGTTATAAGTCAAATATGGATATCAGTCATTTAACCTCATAAAGTGTAATATAGTATTGTGAATTTTGGCAATCCTAATTTTCTCCACACGGATTTTTTTTATTATGTGATTTATTTTAAAACTTGCAAATTACCTTCATAAAAGTATTATTATTTACTATTTACCGTATATAGCACAGACATCTTCCGCAGCGCTGTACAGAGTATATTGTTAGGTGTAGATGAATAAAATGTGTGTGTGTCTACGCGCGCATCGGTAGCATAGCTGAATGAGAAACAGTTGGTGTGGAGACTCACACAAGTGTAGTTTCGTAGTTTTGGTTTCTGATATTATAGATTTCCAAAATGCAGGGTATAAAGGAATATAAGCCTAAAGTGGGAAGTTATTCCTTAACCAGTTGCTGCAAACTGGACGCATTCAAATGTCCGATTTGTAGCTGTTCCCTCCAACCAAACTACTTTGCCTTAGTTTTGGTGAAAATGGGTAATGATTTCTGCCAGTCTGTTACCCAGTTGGAAAGAGTTATTTTTGCTTCCTGCCCCTGTAAAGCAAAGAGCTTATGTGTGACTCATGACATTAGATACATGAGAAATCACAAAGGGCAAACCGCAAACGCTCCAGTGTTTCATTGTTAAAGTCTTAAGGGGCCCATACACTGGTCGATTTGACCCATCAGCCAATCAGAATTCTATTAAATTCCCTATTCGATCGATTTGTGGCCAATTTTGATCGATTTGACCTAACTGACAGGATGGAAAATCTGGCCCATAGAGTTGCATTGGATCTAATGGTCCAGTAATGTATTTAGATTGATTTCCAATAGATTTCAGGAAATCTGTTCCTAGTGTGTGGCACACATCAGATACATTCCTGTCAGATTGGACTTGACAAGCATCTGACAGAAATCTATCTGATGGTCGAATCTGCTGCAAATCTATAAGTGTATGGCCAACTTTAGAGGGTCAAACCTACTTAAACTGGACATGAATTTACATTTGCTCTGGAACACTTTAGGCTATATTGCAGTAGTCTTACTAGGGCTCCTCAACTTCTCTTTGCTACTCTTTCCTCCTCTGCTCCATGGTCACCTTAAACTCAGGCATGCCCTGTGTGTAATGCCACAATTGTTTGTCATTTCAAGTGAAAAGTCTGCCTGCCAAGCACATTTACTCTTTGCTCTGCACCAATACATGGAAAGGAAGTGGGCAGGCTCATGTCATATGGGGGTGGTATGCAGGGCCATAGAGCAGAAGAGTACCAGGCATTTATGCAGCATTGAGAAGAAGTCAAGGGTCCGAACCAAGAACACATGACTGACGGGTGAGTATTAATTTTGTAATGCAATCCTTGCCCCCTTCCTGCTTCAGTGGGGAATCCAGGCACTGAGTATTGTAAAACAATGGATGTGCAATTCCTTTTTAACGTCCTTTGATGTACATAAAAGTGGTGAAAGATTGCAGGGGGATTCACTAAGTTGTATACAGTGCATGTCAGACGTCTACCTTAGTTCATTTATACTGCTATATCCAAGCAATAGAAATGATTAAGTGGCATTTGCCCCATTTGCAGTTTTCTATTTCTGTTAATGCATGTTAAGTGATTGAGTTGGTGAAACTACAATAGGCTATCCCCAAGGAGCATCTGAAATTGGTTAAGTGAAAAGTGTAGAGTGCAATAATCAATACCTGCTCATAACTTAATGTACTAGACGCAGTTAGAGAGCTCCCGCTGTTCAGCACATACAATTGCTGTCAGAAAAGATGCACGTTAGTTTGCATGCTAATAGAAAATATCCTGACCACACAGAAACTCGCATACTGTGTGTATGACTCAGTCTTTAAAAGAAAAGCTAAAATTTGAATTCATCGAATTATGTAAACGCTACAATAAGCAATGCCAGTAAAGATTACCTTTACATTTTAGTCCACTGACAGCTATGATTTTCTAAACTTGGCAGCTGATTTAGAATGTTTGCGTGCAACCAGGATAACAGTACAGTGGTGAACAACTCTCCCAACACATTTGACACACAGTTTGAGCGGTTCATCTGTAGGCACAGCCGAATAGCATTTAATGTTTGGGTGCTCAATCACCACAGCTGCCTTAGCAGAGATTATATTTTTTCACAGTATGTAAGCACATTGCAAAGACTAGCAGATATATCTGCTAGCCATGCTACATTTACCTACAGTAGCAGTGATAACCGGCTGAAACCAGTTCTCACAGTCTGCCTAAAGCAATCCTTGTTTGGTGCCACTCGACAAATGCAGTGCAGCACAAATTACTGGCAGTTGTAAAGCCTTGCTGCCGGTTTGAAAATATTTCTATTTGCATATTATTATTATTTAGTATTATATAGCGCCAACATCTTCCTTAGGTCTGTACAGAGTATATTGTCTTATCACGCCGTTACTGTCCCTCTGAGGAGCTCACAATCTAGTCCCTACCATAGTCCTATGTCTATGTATGTATTGTGTAGTGCTTGTATCATGTTCTAGGGCCAATTTTAGGGGGAAGCCAATTAACTTATCTGTATGTTTTTGGGGTGTGGGAGGAAACCAGAGTGCCTGGAGGAAACCCACGCAGACACGAGGAGAACATACAAACTCCTTGCAGATGTTGACCTGGCTGGGATTGGAACCGGGGACCCAGTGCTGCAAGGCGAGAGCGCTAACCATTAAGCCACCGGATGTGAACAACTTGTATATTCACAAAGGTTTTCACACATTCGGCGGTAGTTTGGTAAATTATTATTAAAAAACTTGAATGAGGATTCACAAAGTTTTTATCTCAACTGGTATTTTAGGTATTGTTATTTTAAGTCATCACGGGATTTCAAGCAATCATGTGGAATTTCATTCCATATTTGATTATTCCATGCATGGAAAACAAAAGCCAGAGGTGATACAAATAGCATTTTTTAATTGTATTGCATGTCTGAGCGGCATAAAATTAACATAACATTTGTATCCGCTCAAAACCATTAGTTCACTTTTATTTAATAAACGATAATAATATGGATTGGTGTTATACAACATGTGAAATTAGGGAAATGTGTTTTTATTAACTTTATTTTCCTTAATAGTTAAAGCGGATCCGAGATGAAAAACTAACTATAACAAGTAACTAGTCTATATATCTTATACAAAGTTTAGATTTACACAGCACATCTATCTGCAAACAGCTTCAAAAGTTAACGATTATTTATTCCTGTGATACAATGAGGACAGCCATGTTCTGTTTGTCACAGGCTGAGGGCTGGAGATGATGCTATCAGCTTGCCTGTGTGTAAATTCAGTCCCCTCTCCTCCTTCCTCCCCTCTGCCTCTGAGATCTTTGGCTAGTAACCTCCTCCTCCTCCTGCCCAGACTGAGCTCCCATAAGCCCTTGCTTCAGTGCCAAGACACAAAAGGAGCTGTGGGCGAGGCTTGTTTAGTTTATAGGGAATTAGAGTATTAAAACAAAACAAAAAAGTATTTGGCTTGAGGAATGCCCGATAAACTATATGAAAGGAACACAATTATGCAATGAGTAAAAGTTTATCACGGATCCACTTTAAATTACTTTTTACCTTCCTCCCTTCTACAACCTTATGAATGGCTGTTTGTTTTCTTACTGACAATTCCAGGATGGAGCTAAAATACCAAACATTTCACTTGTTTTACAGCATGCTCTATTCTTTGTGAATTGATATTTATGAGGTATTTACCCCACAAGTCAGCAATTAACCTTGCTAGTCGGTTATTTCAGTTTTCCATGTGGTGACAACCTTTTGTAATTTGGTCTATAAGAACCAGCACACTCAGGGATATCTTCCAAAACTCATAGAAATCTTTATTACAAAATCTTAACATCGTATACATTAAAATACGTGAGCCGCCACAGGCCGTCAATCCACCAATACGATTACCGCCAAAGGCAGTCAGTGTCTATCAAAAGCCTAGTCCCCAAGCAGTCAGAGTATTTATAGCAGTCGGGTAAGCAAAGGTCACCATCATATAGAAAGTCCAAACATCACGGCAACAGACACCGGCTAAGAGCTGTTTCGGGCGTACAGCCCGTCTTCAAGCCAAGTAGAGTGCACTTGGGTTGAAGACCGACTTCTTGGCCGAAAATGGCCAGGATCGGCTGATTTCTAGTGTGTGTATGAGGCTTAAGAATACAGCATGTGGATTACTATAGTGTGGCTGCCAATGCCAAATGCAGAGCCATGGTTCAGGGGAGAAAGCAGGAAAGGTCAACATACAACTTTGTTCTGAGGAGGTCATTAATCCCTTTGGTGAAGTGGTGAATTTGAATTTTTCTTAAAGGCTACCTAAAAAAGATAAATGGCAATATATTTATGCAGTCAATGCGCTGTGTACAGTTAGATGAAATGAAATCTGAGACAGTATGCGATCATTTTTATTCCAGATGTCTGCCTAATGGCTTTGGATCAGATTACATCTCTTTTCACAATGGGTGTGGGCTGGGAGCAGGGCATGGGGGGTGGAGTCATGACATCAATCCCCCAGCATCCTTTGCACCCATGGCTAGGAAAGAAAAAAAAATGTCCATGGCGCAAATTCAGACGGGTTGGGGATTTCACACCCATATGTGGAATACAAACCCTGGGGGTAAGAAACTCATAATTTTATTATGCGTGATTTTATATATCTTGGCACTTATTAGGTTTAAAGCAAACTGTAATTTATAATTTAGGTACTCTTTAAGAACCCACTCTAAACTCAACAGTGTTTTATCTGTTAGGCAGGGAACACACTTGACTGTTTTCGTGCGCCTTTTCTGCACAGAAAAACTGAGAACTCATGTTAATCAATGGGCTAGTTCACACTTAGAGACACTGAAGCGCAAAAAAAAAATATGATATAGTGAATTGGTTGTGTACTATGAATAATTACTAGAAGATTAGCAGCAAAGAAAATATTCTCATACTTTTATTTTCAGGTATATAGTGTTTTTTCTAACATTGCATCATTCTATAATATGTGCAGATTACACAACACTCAGCATTCAAAATGAGTCTTTCAGAGCAGTCTGTGAAGTAATGACCTCTCCTCTAGCAGAGGAAAAGTAAATAGTCCAGGAACAGTTGAGATAATAAAAGTCAGATAACAGCCCTCTCCACAACTAACTTAGTCGGAGAGCTTAATGGCTTGTTTGCATAGAGATAACAACTGGAGTTTCTCAACTCTTCCTGTACTGGAAACAATTACACTGATGTATCTGATCTTAATGTTTTATTTCTTAGCTGTGCTACACATACAAATCATAATATCATCATTTTTTTTTCGCTTTAGTGTCTCTTTAACCACTTCACCACTGAGGGGTTTTACCCCCTGAGCACCAGAGCAATTTTCACCTTTCAGCGCTCCTTCCATTCATTCGTCTATCACTTTATTATTACTTATCGCAATGAAATGAACTATATCTTGTTTTTTTCGCCACCAATTAGGCTTTCTTTAGGTGGGACATTATGCCAAGAATTATTTTTTTCTAAATGTGTTTTAATGGGAAAATAGGAAAAATGTGGGGAAAAAAATAATTATTTTTCAGTTTTCGGCCATTATAGTTTTTAAATAATGCATGCTACTGTAATTAAAACCCATGAAACGTATTTGCCCTTTTGTCCCGGTTATAAAACCATTTAAATTATGTCCCTATCACAATGTTTGGCGCCAATATTTTATTTGGAAATAAAGGTGCATTTTTTTCAGTTTTGCGTCCATCCCTAATTACAAGCCCATAGTTTATAAAGTAACAGTGTTATACCCTCTTGACATAAATATTTAAAAAGTTCAGTCCCTAAGGTAACTATTTATGTATTTTTTTTTAATTGTAAATTTTTTAATTTTTTTTTAATTACAAAAAAAAAAAAAAATGGGGAGTGTGGGAGGTAATGAGTTAATTTTATGTGTAAAAGTCATTTATTTGTATGTAAAAAATGTGTAGGGTGTAGTTTACTATTTGGCCACAAGATGGCCACAGTAACTTTTTGTTTTAATGCGACCTCCAAGCTTCCTTCCGGAAGCTTGGAGGAAGAATAAGGAGGCTGGACACGTGAGTTTTTTCTCACAATGATCGCGCTGCCCATAGGAGAGCAGCTGATCATTGCGGGGCTTAGATCAACGAACGGGAATGGATTTTCCCGTTCATTGATCTCTGGGCGAGCGGGCGGCGGCGTGTTTACTAGCGGCGGGCGGCGTGTTTACGAGCGGGAGCGTGGGCAGCGTCGGTAACGCGGAAAGTACGTGTTTCTCCGTCCCTGGTTTTTAAAGGATGGAAAAAGGGGCGGAGAAATACGTACGCGCGGGGGTAAAGTGGTTAATATGTTGTTCACGCGTAGAAAAAAAAACTGATATTCTGCATGATGACTCTGCACATTTTGTCAGTTTTCTCTATCAATTACATCAGCTGCTGTGAAAAAAGTGCGCGTTTTCCTGCATAGAAACACACTTGGTGTGCAGAAAAAGTATGCAAAAAACTGAAAGACAAGTGTGTTCCCTGCCTTAAAGTTTTGTCTGCTAAAAAGAATAATGAAAAATGTTTTTGTTTTTTTTTAGGAAATGATCATTGACAAAGTGAATGGAAAAGTAGTGCCTCGGTATTTGATATACGACATTATCAAGTTTAATGTAAGTAATTTTTTTTTATGAAGTTTGGGCAGCAGGAATGTTGTAGATACGGTGTGCACTTTGATTTCTTGTGATTTATGCACCTGCTTTTATAGGGGAAACTGTGTCTACTGAGTTTATGCTTCATTGCTTAGGCTTTGTCATGCTAAGACAGTGCCAGAATAAGTGCTGTCAGAAAGTTCATACTGTAAGTCAAAACCGTCCCTTAACATGTACTGAATGATGAAAGGTTATGTCAAGATAATTCTCATGTCCTTCTTTCTCTTTAAAAACAAAAACAAAATGAAAAGGGAAAGTCTAAAGATTCTAAGCTTGGTATGCCTGCAATATAGTAAAAAACACTTTTAGTGCTTCTAGACACACCTCTTCCTGTGATAAAGGCTTTAGTTCTTTAGTCTGCTTTCATTATTTTAAGTTCATTTCCAGGAATGCTGAAATTGAACAAGTATTCCCTTTTTTTTTTTAATATTTTAAGCTGGACCAGCAGTGTTGCGGTCTTCTATAGTATTGTTTTTACTTGAAATTGTCTTTTGCAACATTTTCAATTGGTCCTCTGCCTCTCTAGGGAACTAATTGACCCTATTCTTTAACCACTTGAGGACCACAGTCTTTCTACCCCTTAAGGACCAGAGCCTTTTTCTCCATTCAGACCACTGCAGCTTTCACGGTTTATTGCTCGGTCATACAACCTACCACCTAAATGAATTTTACCTCCTTTTCTTCTCACTAATACAGCTTTCTTTTGGTGCTATTTGATTGCTGCTGCGAGTTTTAGTTTTTATTATATTCATCAAAAAAGACATGAATTTTGTCAAAAAAATTACTTTTTTAACTTTCTGTGCTGACATTTTTCAAATAAAGTAAAATTTCCTATACATTTGAGCGCGAAAGTTATTCTGCTACATGTCTTTGATAAAAAAAAAAACATTCCGTGTATATTTATTGGATTGGGTAAAAGTTATAGCGTTTACAAACTATGGTGCCAAAAGTGAATTTTCCCATTTTCAAGCATCTCTGACTTTTCTGCCCACCTGTCATGTTTCATGAGGTGCTAAAATTCCAGGATAGTATAAATACCCCCCAAATGACCCCATTTTGGAAAGAAGACATCCCAAAGTATTCACTGAGAGGCATGGTGAGTTCATAGAAGATTTTATTTTTGTCACAAGTTAGCGGAAAATGACACTTTGTGACAAAAAAAAAAAAGTTTCAATTTCTTCTAACTTGCGACGAAAAAAAATGAAATCTGCCACGGACTCACTATGCGCCTCTCTGAATACCTTGAAGGGTCTACTTTCCAAAATGGGGTCATTTGTGGGGTGTGTTTACTGTCCTGGCATTTTGGGGGGTGCTAAATTGTAAGCACCCTGTAAAGCCTAAAGGTGCTCATTGGACTTAGGGCCCCTTAGCGCAGTTAGGCTGCAAAAAGTGCCACACATGTGGTATTGCCGTACTCAGGAGAAGTAGTGTAATGTGTTTTGGGGTGTATTTTTACACATACCCATGCTGGGTGGGAGAAATATCTCTGTAAATGACAATTGTTTTTATTTTTTTTTACACACAATTGTCCATTTACAGAGATATTTCTCCCACTCAGCATGGGTATGTGTAAAAATACACCCCAAAACACATTGTACTACTTCTCCTGAGTACGGCGATACCACGTGTGGCATTTTTTGCACGCTAACTGCGCTAAGGGGCCCAAAGTCCAATGAGTACCTTTAGGATTTCACAGGTAATTTTGAGACATTTGTTTTTAGGACTACTCCTCACAGTTTAGGGCTCCTAAAATGCCAGGGCAGTATAGGAACCCCACAAATGACCCCATTCTAGAAAGAAGACACCCCAAGGTATTCCGTTAGGAGTATGGTGAGTTCATAGAAGATTTTATTTTTTGCCACAAGTTAGCGGAAATTAATTTGAATTGTTTTTCTTCACAAAGTGTCATATTCCGCTAACTTGTGACAAAAAATAAAATCTTCTATGAACTCACCATACTCCTAACGGAATACCTTTGGGTGTCTTCTTTCTAGAATGGGGTCATTTGTGGGGTTCCTATACTGCCCTGGCATTTTAGGGGCCCTAAACCGTGAGGAGTAGTCTTGAAACCAAATGTCGCAAAATGACCTGTGAAATCCTAAAGGTACTCATTGGACTTTGGGCCCCTTAGCGCACTTGGGGTGTAAAAAAGTGCCACACATGTGGTACCGCCGTACTCAGGAGAAGTAGTATAATGTGTTTTGGGGTGTATTTTTACACATACCCATGCTGGGTGGTAGAAATATCTCTGTACATGACAATTGTTTGATTTTTTTTTACACACAATTGTCCATTTACAGAGAGATTTCTCCCACCCAGCATGGGTATGTGTAAAAATACACCCCAAAACACATTATACTACTTCTCCTGAGTACGGCGATACCACATGTGTGACACTTTTTTTTGCAGCCTAGGTGCGCTAAGGGGCCCAACGTCCTATTCACAGGTCATTTTGAGGCATTTGTTTTCTAGACTACTCCTCACAGTTTAGGGCCCCTAAAATGCAAGGGCAGTATAGGAACCCCACAAGTGACCCCATTTTAGAAAGAAGACACCCCAAGGTATTCCGTTAGGTGTATGGCGAGTTCATAGAAGATTTTATTTTTTGTCACAAGTTAGTGAAAAATGACACTTTGTGAAAAAAAACAATAAAAATCAATTTCCGCTAACTTTTGACAAAAAATAAAATCTTCTATGAACTCGTCATACACCTAACAGAATACCTTGGGGTGTCTTTTTTCTAAAATGGGGTCACTTGTGGGGTTCCTATACCGCCCTGGCATTTTACGGGCCCAAAACCGTGAGTAGTCTGGAAACCAAATGTCTCAAAATGACTGTTCAGGGGTATAAGCATCTGCAAATTTTGATGACAGGTGGTCAATGAGGGGGCGAATTTTGTGGAACCGGTCATAAGCAGGGTGGCCTTTTAGATGACAGGTTGTATTGGGCCGGATCTGATGGATAGGAGTGCTAGGGGGGTGACAGGAGGTGATTGATGGGTGTCTCAGGGGGTGATTAGAGGGGAAAATAGATGCACTCAATGCACTGGGGAGGTGATCGGAAGGGGGTTTGAGGGGGATCTGAGGGTTTGGCCGAGTGATCAGGAGCCCACACGGGGCAAATTAGGGCCTGATCTGATGGGTAGGTGTGCTAGGGGGTGACAGGTGGTGACAGGAGGTGATTGATGGGTGTCTCAAGGTGTGATTAGTGGGGGGAATAGATGCAAGTAATGCACTGGCGAGGTGATCAGGGCTGGGGTCTGAGGGTGTGGGCGGGTGATTGAGTGCCCTAAGGGCAGATAGGGGTCTAATCTGATGGGTAGCAGTGATAGGGGGTGATTGATGGGTAATTAGTGGGTTTTTAGAGGAGAGAACAGATGCAATGCACTTGGGAGGTGATCTGACTGCGGGTCTGCAGGCGATCGGATGGTGTGGGTGGGTGATCAGATTGCCCGCAAGGGGCAGGTTAGGGACTGATTGATGGGTGGCAGTGACAGGGGGTGATTGATGGGTGGCAGTGACAGGGCGTGATTGATGGGTGATAGGTGATTGGCAGGTGATTGACAGGTGATCAGTGGGTTATTACAGGGAAGAACAGATGTAATTAATGCACTGGCGAATTGATAAGGGGGGGGGGGGTCTGAGGGCAATCTGAGAGTGTGGGCTGGTGATTGGGTGCCCGCAAGGGGCAGATTAGGGTCTGATCTGATAGGTAACAGTGACAGGTGGTGATAGGGGGTGATTGATGGGTAATTAGTGGGTGTTTAGAGAAGATAACATATGTAAACAATACATTTGGGAGGTAATCTGACGGCGGGTTTGCGGGCGATCTAATGGTGTGGGTGGGTGATCAGATTGCCCGCAAGGGGCAGGTTAGGGGCCGATTGTTGGGTGGCAGTGACAGGGGGTGGTTGATGGGTGATAGGTGATTGGCAGGTGATTGACAGGTGATCAGTGGGTTATTACAGGGAAGAACAGATGTAATGAATGCACTGGTGAATTGATAAGGGGGGGTCAGAGGGCAATCTGAGCGTGTGGGCGGGTGATTGGGTGCCCGCAAGGGGCAGATTAGGGTCTGATCTGATAGGTAAAAGTGACAGGTGGTGATAGGGGGTGATTGATGAGTGATTGATGGGTAATTAGTGGGTGTTTAGAGGAGAGAATAGATGTAAACAATGGATTTGGGAGGTGATCTGATGTCGGATCTGCGGGCGATCTATTGGTGTTGGTGGGTGATCAGATTGCCCGCAAGGGGCAGGTTAGGGGCTAATTGTTGGGTGGCAGTGACAGGGGGTGATTGATGGGTGATTGATGGGTGATTGACAGGTGATCAGGGGGGATAGATGCATACAGTACACGGGGGGGGGGGGGGTCTGGGGAGAATCTGGGGGGTGGGGGGGTGATCAGGAGGGAGCAGGGGGGGGGGATAAAAAAAATAGCGTTGACAGATAGTGACAGGGATTGATTGATGGGTTATTAGGGGGGTGATTGGGTGCAAACAGTGGTCTGGGGGCTGGGCAGGGGGGGGGGGCCTGAGGGGTGCTATGGGCGATCAGGGGGCGGGGGGGGGGCAGATCAGTGTGTTTGGGTGCAGACTAGGGTGGCTGCAGCCTGCCTTGGTGGTCCCTCGGACACTGGGACCACCAGGGCAGGAGGCAGCTTGTATAATACACTTTGTATACATTACAAAGTGTATTATACACTTTGTAGCGGCGATCGCGGGGTTAACATCCCGCCGGCGCTTCCGTATGGCCGGCGGGATGTTGTGGCGGGTGGGCGGAGCCAGTTGCCGGGGGAAGCGCGCGTCATCAATGACGCGATCGCTCCCCCGGCATACGAAAAGGACGCAACGCCCTTGGGCGTATTGCAGTCCTTTAGGTATCCACTTTGCCGCCGCCCATCGGCTGTGGGCGGTCGGCAAGTGGTTAAGTACCCGTATTTTTCGCTCCATAAGATGCTCCAGACCATTGGATGCGCCTAGGTTTAGAGGAGGAAAAATTTCTAAACCATGTGTGTCTTCAAGGTACAGGGGTGTCTTCTGGAGTGTCACTGCAGGGCTGTCACCAGGTCACATCACACATGTCACAAATACTGCATAGATACACACACACACACACACACACACACACACACACACACACACACACACACACACACACACACACACACACACACACACACACACACACACCATACATAATAATAATTCCTTTTTTTGTATAGCGCCTTTCTCCTGTCGGACTCAAAGCGCTTGCGAGGCAGCCACTAGAGCGCACTCAGTAGGCAGTAGCAGTGTTAGGGAGACTTGCCCAATGAACTCCTTACTGAATAGGTGCTGGCTTACCGAGTCGGAAGAGCCAGGATTTGAACCCAGGACTCCTACATCAGAGGCAGAGCCCTTAACCATTACACTATCCAGCCACTGTACATACATACATAAATACACACATACACACCACAACACACGCCATACATACACACACACTGCATACATATGCACACATCTTACACATAGCATACATATACTCACACTGCATACATATACTCACACTGCATACATCACACACACACTACATACATATGCACACATCTTACACACAATACATATACATACACACACACACACACACACACACACACACACACACACTTCCCAGGAACATTGTTCTCACCTCCATGCACTCCTTCCTGCTATCTTCCTTGCTGTGTTTACATAGCATCAGTTGTCTCTTTCCCTCTGTTGTCCTAATTCTCCGCGGAAGAGGAGGTGTGAGCTGCTGGAAGAACCTCTCTCCCTCTCTCGCTTTCATCTCCATTCTCAAAAGAGAACAGGCAGGCAGAAGGGAGAAGGGGGGGGGGGCTGTATCAGGAAGAGTCTCTCTTCCTCCCTCACCTTCATCTCTATTCTCAAAAGAGAGCGGGCAAAAGTGAGAAAGGGGACTGAATCAGGCTGATGCCTGCTTGTAGAATTGAAGGTAAAGAGGCGCCCTGGTTGAAATAAAAGCATCTAAAAACAGCTTAAAATCGAGGAAATAATATGAGGTGGCTTACCTCAATAACGAAATCCTTGTATATGACAAAAGATTTTTATTTAGCACAGGCAACGCGTTTCGCGGGTCCAAGCCCGCTTCATCAGGCCAATAAAAGTGCCAAATGAACAAGTCGATATGGCAAAGGGAGCCTCTCTTTGCCATATCGACTTGTTCATTTGGCACTTTTAAGCTGTTTTTAGATGCTTTTATTTCAACCAGGGCGCCTCTTTACCTTCAATTGTGCATAGCTATACCCCCAAACAATCTGTGTTTGAGGGGTGGTGACAGACCACCTGTGGGTGTCCCACAGTGGACACCTGTCCCTACTTTTTCAAGGAGAGCGACCACATCCAGGTCCCGGCTGGGACTACCCCGAGTGGAGTCGGGTTTATGGTCTCCACCTGCTTCCTACGGTTGGTTGCCCTTGCAACCTCCTTTTGTGAGTAGTAATTTATTGAAATTTCTTTTTTCAATTGCATACTAATATACTACACTATTGGGCTCCCGTATTTGTCTCCTATATTTTTTTCCCTGCAAGGTGCTGAGACACCCCCACTACACTATATGCCTGCTTGTAGAGTTTTGGTTTTGTAAGCTCCGGCTTGGTGTCACCCCCTCTGCAGGTGACACATGGTACAGCCACACTACATAAAGTGCCAGTTTTGGGGTAGAAAAAGGGCGTCTTATAGCGCAAAAAAATACGGTAAATAAGACACGTTATTCACCAATATAAACAGGGTCTGCCCTATGTAGAATATTTCTGTATAGATTTTTCTGTTATCTAGGTCTAAAATATCAGAATTTCAGGTGAACATTTTATTTTTGTTTTGTTGAAAATCTTTAATCAATTGGCTTCACAGTTCAAATGAGATGAAGGTATGCCCAGAAAAGTTGGGCATTGGACATCACTAATGAACCAGCATGCCTGATCTTTGAAGCCTTTTGAACACACGTTTGATGCTCACAGATGTTGGTGCTTAACTGCTGCCTCAGCCTTGTTTTATGGTCTTTTCACACTCTCACTGCTAAGCGATTGTGATTTTATCATGCAACTTTTCTTTTTGCATGCTACAGCTGCTACGACTGAAGTAAATTCTTTTCCTTGGTGTACATTAGTACTCACCCGACATGACAAGTTTTCGGACCCACATTCCGACCCAAATGAACCTTTTTAGCTTTTTCGTATAAAATATGCATTGGAAAACTGTGAAGTAAATAAAACCTATTTTTATATTCAAACAACCCCTTTTTTCTTATTTTATTCAAATCCGTGAAAACATAGAGAAGTGTCAGTACTTAATTAAATTATTTTGGTCTGGTCTCTTGCCATTTATGCCATACAAACAAGAGAGAGAGAGAGGAACCCCCCAATTCTACCAATGAGCAAATAAAACCTATTTTTATATTCAAACAACCCCTTTTTTCTTATTTTATTCAAATCCGTGAAAACATAGAGAAGTGTCAGTACTTAATTAAATTATTTTGGTCTGGTCTCTTGCCATTTATGCCATACAAACGAGAGAGAGAGAGAGGAACCCCTCAATTCTACCAATGAGCACCAGACCACTATTGTTCTAGTATAAATCTTTATTCTTTCCAAAAAAAATCTAAATTGCATAAAATCAATTAAAAGGGTCACTCGAAAATGACCAGCAGGGTCTCTCCAACATGAATTCCTTATGATACAATTGTAATAACAATAATAAACCTCTGGCATAAAAATAACATAAGACCTCTACAAAGAGTTTGTTGAACACTAAGGCTCAGCAAAAAATGTGAATCCATAAACCAATGGTGAGTTTTAAATGTACATCAATCGTTAAAAACTGACATGGCAGCTGTATAGGCAGAAAAGAAGTCCTAGTGAGAAGAGGATTGCAATGTAAAAATTCAAAGGACAATAGTGTCAGGTGCTGAGTAAATGTGGCAGTAATAAAAAATGTCAGAAGACAAATACGTAAAGTGCTGAGTGACAGTGGACAGGACCCACAGGATGTAAAAAGGAGACTTACGTGGTAAGCCTGCTTTCTCGGGTGTCTCTCCTCCTTCCCCTGGCTCCGCTTGGACCTCTACGTCCTCAATCTCCTTACCACGTAAGTCTCCTTTTTACATCCTGTGGGTCCTGTCCACTGTCACTCAGCACTTTACGTATTTGTCTTCTGACATTTTTTATTACTGCCACATTTAATCTTTTCCTCATTACTCAGCACCTGACACTATTGTCCTTTGAATTTTTACATTGCAATCCTCTTCTCACTAGGACTTCTTTTCTGCCTATACAGCTGCCATGTCAGTTTTTAACGATTGATGTACATTTAAAACTCACCATTGGTTTATGGATTCACATTTTTTGCTGAGCCTTAGTGTTCAACAAACTCTTTGTAGAGGTCTTATGTTATTTTTATGCCAGAGGTTTATTATTGTTATTACAATTGTATCATAAGGAATTCATGTTGAAAAGACCCTGCTGGTCATTTTCGAGTGACCCTTTTAATTGATTTTATGCAATTTAGATTTTTTTTGGAAAGAATAAAGATTTATACTAGAACAATAGTGGTCTGGTGCTCATTGGTAGAATTGGGGGGTTCCTCTCTCTCTCTCTCTTGTTTGTATGGCATAAAGTTTAATGTGCCCCCCCCCCCCTTTTCTTATAGCACATTCTACGGGTTTAAATGAATATTATTATATATTAAATATTATTGATGCATGGTGCGGATCCCTACTTTTGTTTAACCTCTTGCCATTTATGGACGCGCTTTAGCATCCAGGATCGTCTATGAGTGTTGGTCTTTTGATTTTAACAGATTGCGATGATACACTAGTTGTGAACCGACATTTGATATGTGTGTACTGTGTGCCTCTGGGGAGGCGGTCTTTGACCGTGAAACACGTGTCAGGCAGTCCTTTTGTATGATGTGCAATCCTGAATTGGTTCTTATGCATATTTGTCCGCAATCTTGAAGAAATATGGAAAAAGTAAGAATAAAAGACTTTTTGTTCATTTAAGGCCCCGTATTTTGGTGTGGAATGTATATAGTACTGTATGAGTGGTGGAACAATACTACTGGGTTTTAAGTGTTTATGTACTACTTTATTAAATGATGATTAGCAGAACAGAGCTCCCACATCCTTGTCCTAACCACATGAGCAGGACTAGTGCTGCCTAGTGCAGTGCTGCTCTACTCTCACTTCTCACTTTGGCTCCATAAATCATCTGGCCAGAGAAAGGCATACTCCTTGCATTCCTAGCAGCTTTCCCCAACAGAGATTAGTACTTATTTTATTACTAGTGCCTCTTCTACCAGGCCTGCACTACCATTTGTCTTTAGGAGCCAGGCCTGCTAGAAGAGACACCAGAAATGGAAGTGGTTTTGCAGTCCTGATCTGTTTAGGGGAAAGCTGCTAGTGTGGCAAAGAATCCCTGAATTCCTGACCACATGATTTGTGCAGCCACTGCTAGACATGAGTCTTATAGTATGCTTCTACACCAGACATCACTCGAACACCTGCTTTTGATAGAATTTAGATGGGTTTTAAGAATCACCAAAAGTCTTTCATTAGTGTTCACTGAACCATGTTGTGTAGGGTTTAGACATGGCTCACAGCCATTTGACTGTGTACAGGCAAGTTTACAGAAGTCATTGGTATGTAAAGTTAGTGTTAGATGTTAGTTAGTTAGTGTTAGATGTAGCGGTAGTGAGGTTAGTGTTAGAAGTAGCAGCAGTTAGAAGGGATACTGTTAGGCATTGCGGTAGTGGAAGGGCTAGTGTTAGATCTAGTGAGAGTAGGAGAGCTTAGCGTTAGCTTTAGCAGGAGTAGGAGGGTTAGTGTTAGAAGTAACAAGCACTAGGAGGGTTAGTGTGACAGAAGATATTAGTAGATGAGTTTGACACGAGCAGTATGTGATAAATGGTATATTATTGGTAATATAAAAATACCAATATTAATACTAACGCCTTAGCCTCTATACTGAATTCACACAGCTACAGAGATCATATTTTTTGCATATGTTTTGTTTGGCATAATAGTTTTATCCAGTTATGTCCAGGGCTGTGGAGTCGGTCCGAAAATCCTCCGACTCCTCCTCAGTTTAGGATTTCACCGACTCAGACTCCTCGACTACGACTCCTCTAATTTGCATATTACAATTATGTTGATTAAAAGTATGTAACGTGAAATTCGTCTCTTAACTGCTAACGCTTAGGAATTTTACAAGACAACTGAATTGAGAAGGATATGTAGACTACTATATGTATTCCCTTTAGACTAAAACTAGACCTTGGTAAGAGTACTTGTAAAAGGTACAAACCGGAACAAAGAACATCTATCAGGCAATGTAACTGTGGGTACATGTAAGAGTGATGTGCAGGTACTCTGCAGGGGAATGAGGAGATTCTTCCTCTATTACACATTCTTCATGCACAATCTGAACCAGGTTTATGGGTGATAAACACCTCTGTGTTCAATGTGCACAACATTCTCAGTGGATTCCCTGCAGCTCTATGAGGAGTGCATATGTAGAGTATAGTATTACTATGTGACAAAGTAAACCTGAGACAGATGAAATTAAAGTTTTATACATACCTAGGGCTTCCTCCAGCCCCCTGCAGGATAATCAGTCCCTTGTTGTCCTCCTCCACCACCTGGATCTTCTGCTATGAGTCCAGGTACTTGAGCCAGTCGGGCGTAGTGCACATGCACACACTCCGCCGCCAGGAGCATACTACACCTGTGCAGTTACAGAATGTTCCTGGCTGTAGGAGCGGCAAGCGGCCGGACTGCGCTGACTGGCTGAATTACCAGGACTCGTAGCAGAAGATCCAGGTGGTGGAGGACAGCGAGGGACTGATTGGCCTGAAGGAGGCTGAAAGAAGCCCCAGGTATGTATAAAACTTTACTTTTCATCCGTCTCAGGTACCCTTTAATTTGTAGTCACCAAACCAAATTTTAACACATCAAATTATTTGATTTCATGAGCAAAGGGAGTGCATACATTTGCATAAATCAGCATCAATGCAGAATTATTTCCATCTCATTGACCATCTCTATTAGTGACACAGCTACACATCAGGCTTTATTCTTACAGCATAGATGTTATTTAGTACATATAAGAGATTCCTGTGTACATATCATATATACAGTCACAATCAGATATGTATATCTGACTTTAAAAATACGGGTCTGCTTTATTGAAGCAGCACAAGTAACTAATTTTGATTGGTTTATTTCATTTTTGTAGACTGAGCACAGCTATTTCTGTATATATACATTATTTTTAATGACTATTATCTGAGAAATAGAACATTTTATCATATTTTCTATTTTAATTACAGTTACAAATTAATTAGGAGTCAGAGACGGTGCATTTTTTCCCGACTCCGACTCACTCTGACTACAGGCACCCAAAATTACTCCGACTCAGACTCCACAGCCTTGGTTATGTCCACATCAATCAGTTGTTAATATTATTTGAAATGTGCTAATTTATATATGTGTATATTAGAAATCCTACTTTAAGCCACAGAGTAACTGTTAATGATTTAACTAAGTTAATTTAACTGTTTAGGCAAAGTTGTGTGCTTGGGCTGCATGGTATAATGTGTTAAAACAGTCATGGCAGGGTCATCACTGAGTTGAATGCCATTTTAATTTCCCTGTTCTCTGATAGTGCTGTATGCTCTTAACAGTTTTTATATGTATCATGTCATCATGTTCTTGAGCCTCATTAAGCCACCTTACCAACTTGATCTGCTTTGTGCTGCCAGTTCTTAGGCTGCCTCTAATGATGCATATCACATGGCTTTCGTGAAGGGGATCTCTAATGAGAAATTGTGGTTTTCAATTTCATTTGTTAAAATGGCTCAGTTAAAATCTACCCTTTGAAGAGACATAATATTTGATATTCATGGCGTATGAGCTGAACCTTTATACTTACCTGGAATAAAAATCGGTTCAGTAGAGCATGCATTGCTACCGTTTCTTTTTTCTTCAGGTAGGGTAATTGTTTAGCTAAGTAATGACTACCTTTAGACACTGAGATTCAGAATATCCTCTGTGCTGAAAGATTCGGCAGCATGGATTAAGTGGAATACATACACAAGCCTCTTACATATTGGCAATAAAAATAACTAGGAAGGTTACTATTTGAATACATTTGTTCAGCTGTTTCACAAATTAAAGCCAACTAAAGTAAAAAAAAAAAAATTCAAGCTTTAAAAAGTCCATGAAGAGTAACAGAGCTTAATTATATTTCCATAATCAGTTTCTCCATTTATATGTTGTAAATTTCAAATGTGCTGGTTTACATGGCCACTAAGCGGAACCTGTGTCCAGCTGTTAGTGGATTAAGATTCAGGTGTGAGTTGTAAACTGTGCCTTGCATTTACTCTGACTAGCATCTGTGATCATCTCTAAAGGTGGCCATAGACCTGACGATTATGGGCAGATTCAACAAAGAGACAAATGTATCTCTAATCGAATCTGATGCCCCCCAGTGTATAAATGTGCCCCCCCCAGTATGTGCATTTACACATTATCTGTCCGGTAGCAGCCTCCGTGCGGTGACAGTCCATCTTGCCAGGCAGCCGCATAGCTGCGTACATGCTAGCGGTGCATAGCATCTGACGTCAGACGCTATGCGCCGCAAGTGTGTAAGATTAATTGGCACTAGGGATAGTTAATGAGATGCAAATTGTTCTCAATTCATACAGGATTATGCAAATTATGTGTGCAAATGTAGGCAGCTTAAAAAATAACCAATAAAATCCTGCCAAGGTGGAACTTAATTGGTCAATTTTCATGCTGCATAAATTTGCTTGCAAAATTTGCATACTCCATGTATGAACTTGGTATGATTTGCAAAAAAAAAAAACCATGAATACTAGTGTTTGTCCCGTGCAGTGGAGCCAAGCAACGGTGGCAGCAGCAGAGACTTGATTAACGAAGGCAAAAGGCACAAGCAGTAGTGGGAATATGTTGATGAATATGCAACAAGGCCATATAACCAAAAAGAAGAGAAAGAGAAGTCTATCATGGGCTATTAATAATAATAGTATCAAGAGCCGATAAAATCTCTGAAAAAGTTATCTTTATTGAAGCAAGTATTTCGTAAAAACAATTAAAAACATACAGATCTCTCGGATCATGCCAATTATAATTGGTACTACCTTCCCGCTGTTTAACAATATATAATGAAGCCAACAATAGTGCAATCTAATCACTGGCTAGATCAGATGCCACAAGAAAAAAGTGCATATCCAACAGTACATCTCAAAAAAGGTCTTTTAGTGTATCGCATCACTTCCATACAGCCAATTCATGGAGCACTCTAAATCAAAGTGTCTCGTGCTCAGCATGGACCGTACAGAAATGTGCGCATACCCACGCCCCCATCAAAAAATGTGGTCGTGTGCATGCATACACCCCTGCACAGCCCAACACATTCTGTGCAAAAATGCCCTCTGTGCAAAATATAGCATACTCAAAAAACCCACCTTGTTATCTGCCATTAAAGCAGCACGTAATGTTTACACTTGTTGAATTATAAAATAACCCTTAAAAGCCCTCCTAAAGGCAAAAATGAAAAATTGATGCGTTTCTGGTGTCCTCAGTGGTGCTATGCTCTGTGTCTGTGTTACCACCAAAAAATAACCATTTTTTAGTCCGTGTGTGGCCTGCTCCGCTTCTTTGTGTCTGGCTGGAAACTCATAACTTTGACCCCAGCTGTTTCTACAGCTAACTGGTCAGAGAGTCCTATTTAGTATTATCAAGTGGCACGGCTTAATTGTGATATATTATGTGAAAGAAATGTCATTTGTGTATAGACCATTTTCAAACATATCAAGCACATGCCTTTTTATTTCTTCTTAAGGCGTAAGTAACATCAACATCAAGTATTGATCACTGCGGAGTTCCAGCTGTGGAGAGTTCTCCTCACTTTATTAATGCCCTGGCCCCCATTTGTGACCCTATTTGATTTATATGATCAGTTGGAAATGTGCAGCTACCCATTCAAAAGCATATTGTGTCATCAGCATCTTTTGCAAAACAAAATACTTTTAAATGATAGCAACTCTGTTCTATAGAGAAATGTGGGGATGGATATCTTGGTTGAAAGCATTCAGCTGAGATAAAGCTGGTGAATAAAGACAGGCAATTTATATATAATTTCTGATGGAAAATAGAGCAGATATTACAGAAATTTGAGGTATTGAACCTTAATTGTCAGACTCTCCAAACTGTAATTGGACTCACAATTTCGAGTCTTTCTGTATTTTTTTAAACCACAAATCCAATAATCCTGGCTAGAGCTATGGAGATGAGATATGAAAATGACTCCATTGTACTACACTGAAGATTAACACATTGGAGACCAGACTGAACACTATAATGCAGCAAAACAACGAGAGCATAGAATACATACATATATCTTTCTCCCAGACTGTTTTTTTTTTTAAGGAACTGTGCACGGGTGTTTGCAAAGATATTTGCTGTGTTTTACTAAGTATGAGTGAAATGTTTATAATTCACTGTGGTTTTTTTGTTAAATGGACAAAAAGTGACCTTATGGAAAGGGTAAACCTATTAAACTAAGCCTTTCCCCATGAGGCATGTTAACTGTACTTACAGTGCTGTCATCTCTCCTGTCACTGATGGAGATCTAATCTCTATCCACTGCTGAGAAGCAGGAACAGTTTAGGAGTGCATTTCTGGGTTACAGGGCTGCAGGCCAGGGGCATAAATGAGCATGAGGATTTATGCTTGCCCAATCTCCTGTTATGGCCAACCTGATCATTTTGACTGCGTCTTCTTGGATTTAAATTAGAGTAGAGAGGAGAAAGGATGCAGTAGCAATCATGGTGGCTAAAGGGAGGCGGGGGAGAGACCCTGAGTATCACTTGAGTAACACTACTAAGCCCCAAACGGATAAAAACCATCTTGTCTCGGACTACCATGGCAAGATGGTTCTCAGGGATGGAATGGCAATGAAAGGTAAAGTCTTGCTTCAAGCTAGTTATTGGCAATCGGAGGGTTGTATGCTGGGAATACACAGTTCGTTTCTGCCCTCGATCGTTTTTGCCGCTCGATTTCAGTTCTCAATTCAGCTCTCGATTCTTATCTTCCTATTCTTATCTTCCTCTTATTTTTCTTATCTTTTTCAATTCACTTCTGTCAGGAATTGAGCGGCAAAAGAATTGAAAGGGGGATCAGACATGTCGGAAATTATCTATCGAACCATCTAATCTGCTACAAAACGAACTGTGGATTCCCAGCATTAATGTTAGTTTTGCATAGTATTATGAAGGGTTTAGGAACATTTTCTTGGCAGGGATGGTAGGCGGGTCTATTGTCGCTGTTCCTATTGGGAAGATTTTAACATTCTGTCTGTAGTACTCCCAGTGACCGGAGCGTAAAGGGGCGCGGCCGGGCCGTGCATGCATAGTAAGCCCCGACTGTCGAAGTTACCGGGCTAGATTGCTGAGGAATGAGGTGGTAAAGAAGGACGGCAAGGGCGGATCAGTGTGAAAGGGGCTAGTGAAACCCCCAGGTATCTATAAAACTTATTTTAAGCTTTCTCTCAGTTTCACTTTAAGTGTAATTAAAATAACTTAAAGTGGTCATTAAACAGCAATGTATTAATCTTGCATTACAGATTTTAGCCCCGTGTTGTTATGACATGTCACCTCCAACAACCAGCAACAGTGGGGTGTTAACCTCTGTTTCAAATGTTTGATTCATCGCTGCTTCTAGTTTTCAGTTCCCATCACTCTTTGCTCCCATTGCTTAGCAGCCCTCTGCAGCTTTTATCAGCTCTTCAGCACACACTAGGATGTGTGTAGGGATGGGGTTGTATCTCACAATGAAGTGGCTTCTGGCAGGTGGGGTGAGAGGGGCTAACAATGCGCTTACCTAGGATGACCTGACACTCCGGAGCCTTTGCTGATTTATCAGTGCAGCTGTGCACATGTTTAGTCTAGCATGGGTATGAGATTAGGTACAGAATAATGGAGATTCCTTTTTTTATTGGCCTGATTGTTTCAGTTGAAATCACTGTTACAAGCCATTGAGCAATATCACGACTGTGTTCAGCAAGTGCACAGCATTCATACCTGAAATAATGGCTGTGAGCAATGTCTCTCAGCCAGTAGTACAGAGCATGAAAGCATGCTTTATATTGCTAGCACATTTCTGCACATCCATTGGGGTATAGATGAGGTAAATGTGTACAATTCCTTCAGTTAAATTGTTAACCTTAACGCAATAACATTCATCCTTTTAATAGTTCAATCTTTCAGCCATCATTTAATCCCTATTTAAGGGAAAAAGAGTCAAATCTATTCATCTGCAGAGTGCAGAAATGTAGAACAGGCTGTACGAATATGTAGAATACATATTTATACAAAAGCGCCTGTTATGTGTGGGCCCTATGTATTTGTAACTGAAATGCTTATTCCCCTGGCTATTAAGTGAAAATGATGATGACATTTCCATTTGGAAATGCAGATGTCAGCTGTGTGCTCTGAATCGTCAGTAATAACGTTAGCTGTGCTAATAATAATTCAGCCTGTACTTGTTCAGTATCATTAAAGTTGCTAAAAGACAGTAGTGACATATGTTCTCTTCTGGGTCAGTAAATCAAGCTTTCCAGTTGGCCATACATATCTTGTAAGGGATTTTTAAGTATGCTACAAATCATTCAAAAGCCCAGCTAGCAGTAGGATCGCTATTTGTTCTTCTGTTAAGTTGTTGACTAGTAAAAAAGCCAAATGTTTACGTCTTGAAGGTTTCCTTTCATTTGATTTAATTAAAGCATCAGCTCAGACTCCTGTCTGTTCAATGCATATTGTATAGAATGTATCATAATTTACAATACACTATATTTCATGCATAGCAGATAAACCACTTTGACATAACTATTTTTTTTTATTACCTAACTGGTTGGGTTTATAGTGTTAAATTCCTGTGTATCAGATGCTGCTTGGCTGAACGAACAGTTGTCGGTGTTCCATTCAGACTCCTCCCAATCCTGTCATCACACATATGGGGTGGTCAGGGATGAGCTGGGAGGGGGCACCATAGAGTTTCTAGGAGATTAACTTTGTTGCCAGCATTGCAGCTCTGCAGAGACTCATCATCAGTTCCTGCCTAGTTCCTCACTGCTGAATGGGTAATGAAGCATTCTCCCTTCCCACCCATCCCTCCAGTATGTTTATGAAATGGTTAAAAAAAAGAAGCAGTGAACAATTTCTTATTGTCGGCAGGCGAAGCTACAAGCAGGGCTGTGGAGTCGGTACAAAAATCCTCCGACTCTGACTCCTCAGTTTAGGATTACTCCGACTCCTCATTTTCATATTGCAATCTTGTTGATTGAAAGTATGTAACATGAAATTCATCTCTTACCTGCCAACACTTAGGAATTTTAATTTCAAAGACTTTGATTGAGATAAGCTTGTACACAATGATACAGAGAATTTTCATAGCATAAAAAGTATGAACAGTGTCTTTAGAATAACATTAATACTGTTTTACAGTGAACAGTGCGTGTCACATAGCTACAGGAAGTTTACCATGCTGATAGCTTTAACTGATAAATCAATAAAAGTTGAACATTAAAGAGAACCCGAGGTGTGTTTAAAGAATGTTATCTGCATACAGAGGCTGGATCTGCCTATACAGCCCAGCCTCTGTTGCTATCCCAAACCCCACTAAGGTCTCCCTGCACTCTGCAATCCCTCATAAATCTCAGCCATGCTGTGAGGCTGTGTTTACATCTGTAGTGTCAGTCTCAGCTGCTCCCCCGCCTCCTGCATAGCTCCGGTCCCTGCCCCCGTCCCTTACCTCCAATCAGCAGGGAGGGAAGGGATGCAGGCGGGGACTGGAGTTCTGCAGGAGGTGGGGAGAGCAGCAGACTGACACTATAGATATAAACACAGCCAGCTCTGACAAGCTGTTTGTCAGCAGCGTGGCTGTGATTTATGAGGGATTGCAGAGTGCAGGGGGACCTTAGGGGGGTTTGGGATAGCAACAGAGGCTGGGCTGTATAGGCAGATCCAGCCTCTGTATGCAGATAATATTCTTCAAACCCACCTCGGGTTCTCTTTAAACATATAGGAAGTGGAGCTATAGAACTATCCCTAGAGTATATTACCCAAGGGATATTGCCGTATTGGCTTATTTTGAAAGAACATAGAACTATATATACGGGAGTCCCTCTGATGACAAGGAAGGGGACTCAAAAGTGGCACAGGGACAACTTCCGTCAGGTCGTCGGAACGTTGTATTGGAGGACCAGGACCCAGGACTTGCATTTATAATGACTAATTTAGCTGATAGTTAAGACATCTCTCTCCTTCAATTATTCCTTATTCTGTAACATTAATATTTTCTCTAACAATGACATAATAATTGAGCTGTCCCTTTGGAACAAGATGATTCTAACCATGGCTTCCATACTCTCTCGAAGTGATCTAGGCAGTCCGCTATTCTTGCGTTTAGTTGTTCGCATTGCATTATATAATTTATTCTGTCCAGAACTTGTCGGTACCTAAGGTTTGGTTCTAGCCATAGGTGGGCTATATGCAGTTTAACTGCAAGTGCTATAAATTGTATTAACTTATGAGAAGCGTATTTGATTTCTAGTGGTTTGTAACCTAGGAGTAATATTTTAGGGTCTTTTTCTATCGATATGCCCAGATCACTCCGGATAAGAGTATGTATCCTACACCAGATTTTGACAGACCTGGGACAAGACCAGAAGATGTGATATATTGTACCTTTGTCCGAGCACCCTCGATAGCAGGTATCAGGTTTGCTTTTGTCAAAGTTGTGGATTTTTTGTGGTGTCATATAGATTCTGTGCAGTAGTTTTATTGACGTCTCAAGACCTTAGCTGTATATGCTTCCTTTGGAGAGAGTTTCCATACATTCGAACCAAGTTTCATCATCTAGTGTCTCGCCCAAGTCTGTTTCCCAGTCTTTTTGATATTTATGTCGAAAGGGAATGGGGGGTTGATTAAAGATTGAATATAGTTGCGAGAGAACCCCCTTTTTAGTGGGGTCATTAGAGCATAGTTGCTCAAACCATGTGTTTGTGATTGGTTTATTGTGTGTGGAGAAGGATGAGGCGAAGTGATAAATTTGAAATATGCGAACATTTTCGCTCTGAGTTGTAGGGAAGATATTTTTTAGTTGTTGTAGTGTTGGAATTTTGTTTTCAATTGTAATATCGCGTAAAGAGAGAATGTTTGCCTCCTTCCATGCCTTAAAGGTTTTATGATTTAGTCCTGCCTGGAAATCAGGATTTCCGGAGAGGTCTGATAGTGGGGGAGTGGGGGATTGTAGGTTGTATCTCATCCTCATCCCTTTCCAAACACTCAATGTATGAAAAACCGTAGGAGCTAGTTCTTTTAGGGGAGCCAGCTTCCATTTTGTTGACCATAATAGACCTTTCCAGGTCATGGGCTGTAGTATATCATTTTCTAGTTCTACCCATGCAGGAGAATGGTATTTCGCATATATGAAAGGCAAAAACGCCAATTGCGATGCTCTGTAATATTTAGATATGTTGGGAACAGATAACCCTCCTTGTGATTTATGAATCCAGAGCACCTTCTTAGCAATTCTGGCCCTTTTACCGTTCCATATGAATTGCAATATATCAGATTGTAAGGAAGATACATCTTGCGTGTTAAGTGGTATAGGTAAGACCCTGAATAGGTATGTCAGTTTAGGCAATAACGTCATTTTAATAGACGTGAGTCTTCCTGACCAAGAGTACTATACTTTTTCCAGGCTTCTAGATCTTGTTTGAGAGTATGGATTAATGGAGTGTAGTTATTATTATTATTATTATTATTATTTAGTATTTATATAGCGCCGACATATTACGCAGCGCTGTACAGTGTGTATATATATATATATATATATATATATATATATATATATATTGTCTTGTCACTAACTGTCCCTCAAAGGAGCTCACAATCTAATCCCTACCATTGCCATATGTCTATATTATGTAGTGTAAGTACTGTAGTCTAGGGCCAATTTTTTAGAGGGAGCCAATTAACTTATCCATATGTTTTTGGAATGTGGGAGGAAACCGGAGTGCCCAGAGGAAACCCACGCAGACACGGAGAGAACATACAAACTCGTTGCAGATAGTACCCTGGCTGGGATTCGAACCAGGGACCCAGCGCTGCAAGGCGAGAGAGCTAACCACTACGCCACCGTGCTGCCCAGTGTAGTTTAATTTATATAATTTTGAGGTGTTGTTGGACAGGTTGATTCCCAGGTATTTTAGATAGTGGTTTTTATATTGGAATTTATAAGTGTCAGAAATCTTTTTAGCTGTTATGGGGTCAGTATTGCAGAATAGGGCTTCTGATTTAGAGGTGTTGACTTTTAGGCCTGAGAGTTCTGCAAATGATTTAAGAATTTGAAGCAAATTGGGAAGTGATTTTTCAGGTGAAGTCAGTGTTAAGAGAACATCCTCAGCAAATAAGCTAACGTATTCTTTGACTCTGTTTTCTAGTATGCCTGTGTGTTGTTTGATAGCTCTTGAGAGAGGCTCCATTGCTAGAGCAAATATGGCAGGGGAGAGCGGGCAACCCTGCCTAGTACCCCAATTGATAGTGACTCTAGAACCATCTGAGCCCGGTAGCTTAAGGGTAGCTGTGGGTAGTGAGTATAATTGCGTCAACCAGTGGACATATCGTCCATTTATTCCTGCTTGCTGCAACACTGCAAACATGTAAGGCCATGATAAGCTATCAAAAGCCTTTTCTATGTCGAGAGTTAGTAGCATTAGTTTGTTTTTGTGTCTATTAGCATGATTAATGAGCGTAATGTTCTTACGAATGTTATCCACTGCCTGACGCATTGGCACAAAGCCGACTTGGTCTTTGGATACAATGGCTGGTAGGAATGTATTTATCCGAGATGCTAAAATTGCTGTCAGCAGCTTGTAATCAATATTTAAGAGTGAGATTGGCCTGTAGTTTTTAATATCCATTTGATCTTTGTTACGTTTGGGGATAATACTTATCTGGGCATCTAGGAATTCTGTTGATATTTTTCTCGGTTTTATGAGGTCATTATAGAAAGCAGTGAGGTGTGGTGTTAGTTCATCTCTAAATTTCTTGTAATAAGTGGCACTAAACCCGTCAGGGCCGGGAGCTTTTTTTTGGCTTCAGCTTTTTGATGGCTTCGGAGACTACTTCCTCATTGATTTTGCGATTTAGAAAGTCGCTTGATTGTTTGTTTAGCTTAATTAGGTAGCTGTAGATTCTGGAGGAATTGGGCTATTTCCGTGGGGTCTACTTTGTTAGGTGTTTTGTATAGATTTGTAAAGAAAGTTTTAAATGTTTGGAATATTTTTGTGGGGTCGCTGGTGATATCTCCATTGGTCGTTCTAATTTTATATATATTGTTTATTTTGTGCTGGTGGCGCGGTTTGGTTGCTAGCCAGGAATCTGGTTTATTCAGATGTTTATATTGTTGTGCCTTTGTCCATCTTAGTGCCTTCTCTACCTGTAAGGATTGAACGATATTGAGTTGTATTTGGGTATCTTTGATAAGGGAAGCTATGTGTTTACTTGGGTGAGCTTGGTTTTCTAATGTAAGTCTGCGAAGTTTATAAAACAGGTTGTCTGATTTTTCTTGATTTTTCCTTTTGAGAGATGTAGCTAGTTTTATTATATGTCCCCTCATGGTTGCTTTGTGGGCTAACCAGATAGACCTAGGTGATATATCATCTGTGACATTTTCCCTGAAGTATGTAGAGAGATGATCAGCAATAGTATTTCTATTGGTCTGGTCAACTAATAGTGACTCGTTTAATCTCCACATATAAGGTGGTCTAATACCTGCTAATAGATCGATGCCGAGGAAGAGTATGTCATGATCTGACCATGGTACTGGGATATGTCTAAGGAATAGTAATGCTGGGACGTTTGATGAAGTGGTGAGGATATGGTCTATTTTGGCATATGAGTTGTGAGTTTGTGAGTAATGTGTGTAGCCCTTTTTACTTCCATGCAGTTCTCTCCATATGTCTACCAGGAAATTGTCTTCCAGTGCGGTTTGTAATTGTTTTCTTTGTTTTTTGGTTAGTTTATCTTGGGATGGTTTGGATTTTTCTAACGAATCAATTAGAGTGAAGTTGAAGTCTCCGCACCACAAAAAAATCTTGTTTGGTCCTATATCTAATTGTTTTTTTAGGTGTGTAAATAACTGAAATGCCGATTCTGGGGGAGCATATGAGTTTATCAGATATAGGTGCTTTGAGAAGAGTTCTCCATGTAGGATTACATATCTTCCTTGCCCATCGCTTTCAGTTTTGATGTTTGATAGTGGGAGATTATTTTCGATAAGAATCGCAGTGCCTCTGTGTTTTTTATTTGTATTTGTAAGGAAATACTGTTGATATTTGGCATGAAAATATTTCGGGTGGGATTTTTTTTGAAAAATGGGTCTCTTGCATGCATATTATGTCTGGGTCATACCTAAGTAGCTGTTGAAGAACTTGATTCCTTTTATTTAGGGAGTTGAGGCCTCTAGCATTGATAGAGAGTGTCTTTAAGGTGATCTTGTTATCGTGTGTAGTCATTAATCTCCTGGGTCTCTAGTTTTCTGGATTATTGTCCTGGACCTGATCCTCCAATTGTGCCTTAAAAATAGAACGAAGAACCAAAACAGTCGATGAGTCCGAAGACTCATAGACTTCTTGAGGGGGTATAGTAGGATCCCAGAACAGTTGGGTTCCATCTGTATCACCTTGTTGTGGGGCAACATAGCAACGAGCACCGCCTGAATCACCCAACCCTTTAGGTTTGTTTATAACCATTTGTTTTTGTATATAAAAGATAAAGAAAAACTAAAACTATAGTTTAGAATGATCCCCATCCTATCCCCCCCCCCCCCCAAACGCTCCCTCCCTCCCCCCCAAACGCTCCCTCCCTCCCCATAGTCATGTATTTATGACCAGCAGCCTTTATCTTTTAGGAGAGAGTGGATTTACTCAATGTCCGCAATATTTAGGGTCGTGTGGGTTGTCAGGTAGTACCCTGGTAGTCTGCCCTGAGCTTGTTGAAACAGGCGTAATTATACATTGTTAAGGCTTCACTATGAGAAGAGAACAAGTAGTCATCTGGGTGTTACTTCTTGGGGAACTCTGTAGTATTATACATATTATAACGTAACGCTCCCATAGGGAGCAAGATTCTTTCCCACTTGCGTGCGGCAGGAACCCCAGGCATCAGAAGGACTTAAAGTGTCCCCCCGATGCCGAGGGACCCCCACCTCACGCAGCAGAAAACCATCCAATCAGAAACAGAGGGCCCACACTTAAAGGGATACTGTAGGGGGTCGGGGTAAAATGAGTTGAACTTACCCAGGGCTTCTAATGGTCCCCCGCAGACATCCTGTGCCCGCGCAGCCATTCACCGATGCACCGGCCCCGCCTCCAGTTCACTTCTAGAATTTCAAACTTTAAAGTCTGAAAACCACTGCGCCTGCGTTGCCATGTCCTCGACCCCCCTACAGTATCCCTTTAATGAATGCACTGTCAGTTATTCCTTAAAGACATAGAGTAACCTGAAACAACAATATCATTTAACTTTACATTGCTAGAAATCCAATTCTGAGCATTACCAGGGGAAAAAAAGTGAGCACATGTTTCATTGGCCGATACTGATATTATAAGATTGTTTTTTAGATATTAGATCCTGTAATGCACTATCAGAAGAAAATCTTTATCTGAATATAATGGTTAAGTAATTCCTGTTGATTTGTCTGTGCCTTAGGTGGGGAAAGGAAGCCACTGTGTATCCAGCCTTTGGGGGACTATGAGTGACAGTCTTTTATCGACGCTCCTGAGGCTAAGTGCTTTTTCACAAGTTACTGGTCAATATCGTTGTACCCCAATGGCCCATGTTAATTTCGCGTGAAGGGTGCCCTTGATAGAAAAAGTTCTTGGAGCCAGAGTTTGGTGGACGCATAGGGGTAGCGCTAATTGTGGGGTGAACACAGTGTTTATACATGCCCCTGTTGATAAGGGGGGACCTTCGAAAGGGCGTCTGCAGCCCTATACCCTTGTAAGCTGGGGGTCTGAAAGAGTAGGGACAGGACGGAGGCCACACAACATAATGAATGCATAGAGTACTTATCTGGCTGGAGACGCTGTTTGCGAGGATGAAGGTGAGGAATGTGCAGTGACCGATTCCCAGCTTCTTTCCGGCCTGGGCGAGCGAGGGGGAGGCGGCAGATGTGCCGGCGATGGTGGGGTTTCAACTTCTAGCTTCAGCTTGGCACAGACTGACTTTCCCTCATCAACCGATTTGATGGCGTACGAAAACCCGTTATGTTGGAGGAGCACTCGGCACGGGAATCCCCAGCGGTAAGCTATGTCTGCTTTTCTTAAAGAGAATCTGTATTGTTAAAATCGCACAAAAGTAAACATACCAGTGTGTTAGGGGACATCTCCTATTACCCTCTGTCACAATTTCGCCGCTCCTCGCCGCATTAAAAGTGGTTAAAAACAGTTTTAAAAAGTTTGTTTATAAACAAACAAAATGGCCACCAAAACAGGAAGTAGGTTGATGTACAGTATGTCCACACATAGAAAATACATCCATACACAAGCAGGCTGTATACAGCCTTCCTTTTGAATCTCAATAGATCATTTGTGTGTTTCTTTCGACCTGCAGCTATCTTCCACTGAAGTGTCAGGCTGTTTCTTCCTGCAGAGTGCAGACAGCTGTGCCTGTATGTAATTCCTCAGTATGTGAAAGCCCAGCCAGCTCAGAGGAGGATTTATCCAGCTTGTAAAAGATAAGAGAGAAGAGAGAAGCTGCCCTTATCTAAATAATACACAGGCAGTGTGCAGAGAGGGGCCTGGAGGGGGGAGATGCATCACAGAACCACAACACTGAAGAACTTGGCAGCCTTCCAGACACAGGCTGACAAGTCTGACAAGAGAGAGATAAGTTGATTTATTACAGAGATGGTTATAGTAGAACGTGCTGCAGTAAGCCAGAACACATTAGAATAGCTTTTGGAACTTGTAGGATGATAAAAAACAGGATGCAATTTTTGTTACGGAGTCTCTTTAAGGCTTGGGCGATTGGTTTGAGTGATCTTCTTTTTTGCAGAGTCTCCGGGGCTAAATCAGAATAGAGCTGCATGGATTTTGGTTCCCCAGGTAATTCCGTAAGTTGTCTGGCCGCTTGCATGATCTGTTCCTTGGCCTCATAGTAGTGCAGCTTCATGATAACGTCCCGCGGCTGGTCAGGGTTCCTGGGTTTTCCCAAGGCCCTGTGGATCCGGTCAATGCGGAAAAGGCCTGGCTTAGCTTGTGGCAAGATGTCGGAGAAGAGGTTTCCGGCTACCTCCCTCAGAGCGGTGAAGGACTCGGGTAGGCCGCGGATCCTTAGGTTAGACCTTTGAGCTCGATTCTCAAACTCTTCCAGTTTTTCTTCCAGCTGAGCTATCCGCGCTTCATGGGCCGTCTGTACCTTTTTGTCTTCTGCTATGGCGACTGCCATGCGGTCGTGGCTTTGCTCTAGGGTGTTCACTCGGGTTCCGATGTCCTTTATTTGAGCGTTGATGCTAGTGACTGCTGTAGTCAATTCAGTCCTGAAGAGAGTTTTTATAGACTCGTAAAGGTCTGCATGTAGGCTCAGCATACCTTCTGTGGAAGTTTGAAAGGCCACTGGTTCTGAGGTGCCTCGCTCAGCTACAGGGGAGAAACCGCTCTGCGCCATCTTGCTGCTTTGCCTCAAGGCGCGCTGCTGAAAAAAATCCGAAATAGTCTGCGTAGCTTTCGCGCTGGATTTAGATTTTGATTTCTTTCCCCTCTGCGACATCCCCCTCGCCCGGGGATACCTTTTGAAGTCTGGATATGTCGCTCAGAAGTGCTTAATAAGGGCCGTTCAGGCAGTGCTCTAACGGAGCTCAAAAACCTAGCATCCGTCCAGGTCGGCTCCGCGCATACGCCCCCCACTTAGGAATTTTAAAAGACAACTGGCAGCTTCTGAAGGGTCAGTCAGCACCCTTTGCACATGGGCGCCCATTTCATCATCCACCTGCACAGTACACTCTCATTAAAATGGGTGCATTGTCGCGGGGGCGGGCGTACACATGCACAGAAGACGCCAACCCATCCGGGGGGGGGGGGAGGCTGGCGATCTTTTAGAGGTTGCCAGCATAAGCCAGGAGAAGACCAGAGTTGTGGCGAGAGACGCCAATGATTCCTGGAAGCTGAAAGAAGCTCCAGTGAAGTAAAGCTACATTTAATTTTTCACCTCGGAAAGCCTTTACACACACGCACATAATTGTTTATATTTTGCCAATTTGCTTAATACAAATAACATTGTTCAGCAAGTGCCCGAACATTAGCCTCACACTGTACCCAACTAATAGGGAGTGCTTTTCAAAAGAATAATGGAGGAATGAGGAAATGTGACAGTCCAAAATCTGATGGTAAGAAGTTAGAGCTGTTGGATCATAAAACATACTGTAAGTGACAAATGTGTGCAACTCTTACGGATTACAAATGTACTCTGTGCAGGCTGGTAATTGTGATTAGAAGAAAATGGAATCGCACTAGTGGAAAAACAGCACCACAATTTACGTTGATTGCGTTGCTGTTGCAATCAGCAAAGTGAAAGCAGTACGCTTTTTGGAGCAGATCGTAGCAAGTGGAAAACCCCCCTTCAAGAGAAACTCCGACCAAGAATTGAACTGAATTTTATCCCAATCAGTAGCTGATACCCCCTTTCACATGAGAAATCTTTTCCTTTTCACAAACAGACAATCAGGGGGCGCTGTATGACTGATATTGTGGTGAAAACCCTCCCACAAAAAACTCTGAGGACCGTGGTACTCTTGCCAGTTTCCTGTCTGTGAACCTTGTTGCATTGTGGGAAATAGCTGTTTACAGCTGTTTCCAACTACCAAAAAAGCATGCAGCAGCTACATCACCTGCCAACAGTAAAAATGTCACCATGTAATAAATGGCAGAATATAGATCAGGGATTTAAAAGATTTTACAATGGGCAAACACTGACTAAATCATTTATGCATAATTATTGTAAAAATGAAGCACTTTTTTATTACATTATTTTCACTGGAGTTCCTCTTTAAGGTGAGTGAAAGTCTCCAAAGATGATAAGATGACTTCTTTCAACCTTTATACCCATTTCAATACTTCATAAAGGGAGTTTGAGTGTATGGTGTTAGGCGCACAAACATTTACTAGTTGAAATATATTATTGGGATTAGAAGAGAATCGAATCGCACTAGTGGAAAAACAGCACCGCAATTTACATGTTAATCATGGTGCTATTGCAACCGGCAAAACGCAAGCGGTATGCTTTTTGGAGCAGATTCGTTCGCAGATTAAGCTGAGTGAAAGGGCGGTTGTTATTCATTTTTCTGTATTTATAGAACACAAACCTATTAAGGTGCCCATACACTTACACAATTTCCCGCCGATAGACAGCAGCTTCGATCACTGCAATCGAATCTGCTGTGAAATCGATGTGCAAACGCTAACCGAACGACTATTTCCTTTCAAAATTGATCGATCCCGTCGATCTGTCCGCGCAGAAGTTTTCCCCCGATCGCCGGCGGGTTGGGAGTATGTCGATAGTGGCATTCGAATGTCCGACGACCGACGCTAGCAGCAATACATTACCTGTTCTGCCGGGGCGTGTCCCCGCTGTACCCTCTCCCCGCTGGGCTTCGGCTGGCTACACTTACTTCCTGTCGGGGGAAGTTTAAACAGTACAGCGCCCTCTACTGTCCTCTACGGTTTAAACTTCCCCCGACATGAAATTTAAACAGTAGAGTGCCCTCTACTTTTTAAACTTTCCCCGACAGTAAGTGAAGTGAAGCTGGAGCCCAGAGCAGAGAAGAGACAGCGGAGACCGGGGGACTTGCGCCGGCCGGATCAGGTAATGTATGCAGGGGGGGGCAGCGGCAGCTCCACGGATTGTGAATCGGTTTCATAGTGAAATCGATTCAAAATCTGTTTGCAGTGTAGGCAGCCAATAGATCCCTCTTTGATCAGATTCGATCACAGAGGGATCTATCTGCTGGTCGATCTGGTGGCAATCGACCAGTGTATGGCAGCCTTTATGTCAGTTTTGCAGAGTACATAGATCCATAATCATTTGGCAATATTTTCAAAGGAGCTCAGTCTAGTGTCTCGATGATGGTTTAATATTGCTTTGGTACTTAACCCATTGCATACCACTAGTCTCTGGCCCCTTAAGGACCAGGGACTGCTGGTACCACAAAATGCCACACCCGACGAATAGCCGCACATATCCGCCAGTCTTGCTGTTCTCACAGTGCCACAGGCCATTCTGCCGTCGCTATGACTGCTCCGCTGCTTTCATAGGCTCCTGACCCTGTCCATCAACGTGAGCCAATACGATTGGCTCACTGTGATCACGCGGTCAGGAGGCAATGAAAGTGGATTCTGATCGGCTCACAGACCTCTGTCATCATAGAGACAGCAGAGCGAATGAACTGTGCTGGGTGCCGAGCGGCGCGTTCAGCAGTATCTGTGCGCACGGAGGGCTAGTTGACATCTACATCCTGTCAGAACAGTGCAGTCACCTGCAGGTCGTAGATTTCAACTAACTAACTTTAGACCCTGAACAAGCATCCAGCAGATCAGGAGTTTTTGACATTGTTGTCAAATCTGACAAGATGAGCTGCATACTTGTTTTCTGGTGTTATTCAGACACTACTGCAACCAAAAAGATCAGCAGGGCTTCCAGACAACTGGTATTGTTTAAAAAGAAATGAATATGGCAGCTTCCATATACTTCTTGCTTTATGTTCCCTTGAAGGACCCATCCTATACAGAAGGTAATGACAGTTGTACACCATGCAAAAGTCCTCTCCTCCTCTTTAATGTTTTATTGAATAACAGTATTAGTAGTATCATTTAGTTGTTTACATCACCAATGCAGCTGAAACAGCAATGCCTTTAACCACTTTACCCCCGCCCGTACACATTTCTCCGTCCCTTTTTCCATCCTTTCACCCCCTGGGACGGAGAAATCCGTACTTTCCGCGCTCCCGCCGCTGCCCGCGCTCCCGCTCGCTCTAGCGCGCACTCCCACTCGTAAACACGTCGCCGGCCGCTCGCCCAGAGATCAATGAACAAGGAAATCCATTCCCGTTCGTTGATCTAAGCCCCGCAATGATCCGCTGCTTCTCCGATAAGCAGCACGATCATTGTGAAAAAAAAAAACCTTTACCAGCCTCCTAGTACTTCCTCCAAGCGTCCTTCCGGACGCTTGGAGGTCGCATTAAACAAAAAGTCACTGTTGCCATCTTGTGGCCAAATAGTAAAACTACACCCTAAAGCATTTTTCACATACAAATACATTACTTGTACACAAAAAATTAACTCATTACCTCCCACACTCCCCATTTTTTTTTATTTTTTGTAATTAAAAAAAAAATTAAAAAATTTACAATTGAAAAAAAATACATAAATAGTTACCTTAGGGACTGAACTTTTTAAATATTTGTCAGGAGGGTACAACACTGTTACTTTATAAACTATGGGCTTGTAATTAGGGATGGATGCAAAACTGAAAAAAAATGCACCTTTATTTCCAAATAAAATTTTGGCGCCAAACATTGTGATAGGGGCATAATTTAAACGGTTTTATAACCGGGACAAATGGGCAAATACATTTCATGGGTTTTATTTACAATAGCATGCATTATTTAAAAACTATAATGGCCGAAAACTGAAAAATAATGAATTTTTTACCACATTTTTCCTATTTTCCCATTAAAACATATATAGAATAAAATAATTATTGGCATAATGTCCCACCTAAAGAAAGCCTAATTGGTGGCGGAAAAAACAGGATATAGTTCATTTAATTGTGATAAGTAATGATAAAGTTATAGACAAATGAATGGAAGGAGCGCTGAAAGGTGAAAATTGCTCTGGTGTTAAAGGGGTAAAACCCCTCAGTTGTGAAGTGGTTAAATTGGGCACTGTTGATGATCTCTCAAAGTTTCCAGTCTTTTTCAAGTTTTTATCCAAGATTTATCATTTATTTATCTTAATTAACCTTGCTTAGAGGAGGAACTCCAGTGAAAATAATGTAATAAAAAAAAGTGCTTCATTTTTACAATAATTATGTATACATGATTTAGTCGGTGTTTGCCCATTGTAAAATCTTTTAAATCCCTGATTTACAATCTGACATTTATTACATGATGACATTTTTACTGTTGGCAGGTGATGTAGCTGCTGCATGCTTTTTTGGTAGTTGGAAACAGCTGTAAACAGCTATTTCCCACAATGCAACAAGGTTCACAGACAGGAAACTGGCAAGAGTACCACTGTCCTCAGAGTTTTTTATGGGAGGGTTTTCACCACAATATCAGTCATACAGCGCCCCCTGATTGTCTGTTTTTGAAAAGGAATAGATTTCTCATGTGAAAGGGGGTATCAGCTACTGATTGGGATACAATTCAATTCTTGGTCACAGTTTCTCTTGAAGGCTTCAGCCCTCTGTACCCCCACAAGTGCAGGAGACTTCAGACTATCCATGGTTGTTCGCTTCTTATCATAACATCCAATATTCTGTAATGGCAGAATGATGATTTCTCTCCGCTTTCCACTCAGCTTGTGTTTGCTCCAAGAGTAAGTTAAGGCTTGAGTGAGCAAGTCATTCATCTTATTCATCAGCATGATTTAAATCACGTCTGATGGCGACAGTTGTTTGTCACAGTTCAGCTCCTATTTTCTGTACATTTGGTTTGTGTAACATAAATCATCTAGATTTCTGTATCAGTGACACCACTCTTCTGTTGGCAATATTTCTCTGTGTTTTTGAGACTGTAAACGTTATATGACTAAGAGCTGATCATATACTGAGCCTTTATGGTGTTAGTGTTTACTACATATAAAAAAAAAATGTGCCTGATTATAAATGTGTGTTCTGTAACCCGAATTAACCTGAATCATTTCAGGGCATCTCATTTTGACTACGATACATAACAAAATGCTCAATTATAGTCTTTTTTTTTTTCCATTAGTTTTTTTTCCCTGTTTTTCTGTGTACTCATTAGGGAGTCTTTGTTCACTTCCCAAACCTGGCACTTGGAGGGCTTTATTTCTTATTTTAACTTAGAAGAAGAGGCTGGGTGAATGAGGAGGTGAATGACATCTAACTTATTACTCATCCCCAGATTACATAAAGAGGAATGTTGATTTCTGTTGGAGAGATTTATCACACTGCTAGTCAGGCAACAGTGAAACCAGTACCTCAGAAGAGGTTCTTAGAGGAACTCTGCTGGCAGTCATCTAGAACTGGTGATTGAATGTGCCAAGCAGTTTTCTGGAAGGCAGCCAATTGAATGGGAATACCAGACCAGCATACACAGGTATGATGGCTCTGATGTCCAGCCTGTTGACTCTGGTACCCTCAGGGGCATACAAAGCAAGGAGAGCTGAAGCAGAGGAAGGGAAGCTGGATAACCTCCAGTAGAGATGGTCAACAAGATGCAAATAATTCCAGCCTGCAGAATCACCACCTGCATCTCGCCCACATGACCTTTTACAGCGGTGTTCTGTCCACATCTAGGCTCTGATTCCTGAAGCTACAGTAAGATCCTGTACACAGGTTGAGCATGGGCATTTTACTGTTACTACCGATAGCAGTATGGCCTAATTAGCATGACCCACATTGCCTAAGGGCTCTTTCACACTACAGGCAGCAGTAAAAGGCTAAAACGCTGCATTTTGGCTGCTGGCGTTTTTAAGGCACTTTCAAAGCGTTTTTAAGGTGTTTTAACGCCAATACATTAGTATCAATTGTATTGAAAAACGCAGTGGTCAGCCCTAAAAAAGCTCCTGGGAGCTTCAAAACGCAACGCTCCAAAACGCAGCGTTAAGTGTGAAAGGTAAAATGAAAGTCTATGGACTTTCATTTTACCTAGGAAAACACCAACTTCGGCTGTGGCGTTAAAACGCAGAAAAAGCCCTCTGGTGTGAAAGGGCCCTAAGTAACGCAAGCATTGCTAGGGTAGCATGGCTTACACTAATTAGGCAATATGCAGTACACTGCAATAGGCAGTAAGGGCTGGTGCACACCGAGCGGCTTTTTGGGCGTTTTCAGATCCGCTTGCGGCTGCGGATCTGCTTGGTCAATGTATCTCAATGGGGTGGTGCACACCAGAGCGGGAGGCGTTTTGCAGAAACGAAAAATGCCTGGGTGAGGCATTTTTTGGATTGTGGATGCGTTTCTGCCTCAATGTTAAGTATAGGAAAAACGCAAACCGCTCTGAAAAACGGCACTTCAGAGCGGTTTGCCAGGCGTTTTTTGTTACAGTAGCTGTTCAGTAACAGCTTTACTGTAACAATACAGGAAATCTACTATACCAAAACCGCTAGACAAAACCGCAAAACGCTAGCTGAAACGCTACAGAAAAAGAAGAAAAAGCGTTTCAAAATCTGCTAGCATTTTGCGGATCTGCTAGCAGGTTTTGGTGTGCACCAGCCCTAACAGTGATATTGCTGTGCACTCCCTTTTGCACATCAATCTTGCCATTGCTTTGTGAATCAGGGCCCTAGTTTCTATTTCATGTTGACATTGATCAGTCTAGCACAACATTTTCAGGGTCAATAAGTATTTGGCAACACATCTAATTGGGAACTGTCTAATCGCAATGGATAATACAACTTTTGATAAGATTGTTCATCAGGTTTGTGATGTCAGCAGATAGATCACAGCAACCAGATCAAGGATCCTCACTGATTGCTTTGAGCAACTGTTTAAAGCCCACTCCATGCAATTTCACGTGCGATCGATCAAATTCGATTGGATCGATTAAATCCAACATGTCCGATCGGGATTCGACCGATCGTGTGATCGATTTTGGTTACCGTAGTTTTCACTGCAAAATCGATCACACGATGGATCAAATCACGATCGGACATGCCGAATTTAATCGATCTAATCGAATCGCACGTGCAATTGCATGGTGTAGAGCCCCCTTAACTCTTATACCAGTTTTGCTCCTATTTTTCTTACCGTGGTTTTGATAGACCTGTCCTACAGTTCTATACTTTTATACTTTTTTTTTAACATTCATCAGAACTCCACCCTCAATTGCATGAAGAGATCTAAAAGCCTCATTTACAGTATTACTCAGCTTAAAGCGGAATATAACCCTGCATTTCAACTTTGCTCTAAAACATTATTTACAGTATATTATATGCAACCAGCATTTTTTTTTTTACTAGACCAGCATTGGAAGGGTTACACAGGGCTTTAAAGTTCCTTGAGATTTCTGCAGACGCATCCGAACCTGAAAAAGATACATTTTGTTTACATAAAGTGTTGAATGTGACTCATCTCTCTCACTGAGAAGGAGCTTGGAGGACAGCCAAAGAGTGTGTAACTGTTTATCAATAGATACATAGAATGTAACAATCTGAACTTCTGGATATCTCTCCACGGAACTTGAAACGTCTGTGTTTAACCCTTCCAATGCTGGTCCAGTAAAAAAAAATGCTTTTTGCATATAATATGCTGTAAATAATGTTTTAGAGCAAAGTTGAAATGCAGGGTTATATTCCGCTTTAAGCTACTCATGGTCATCATAATTTTATAAAATTTGCCGCATTGCATTTTTTAGTTCTTAAAATTACTATATTTTTTATTTTTTTTATTTTTTTTTGTTAAATATTTTCATAACTTTATTTTTCAGAGTCAACCGGTTGGAGACTGCGACTTTAACATCAGATTATCCTGCATTGAAAAGGAGATCATTTCTCCTAGGCATGAAAAAATGAAGTTAGGCCTCATAGACAAGGCCCAGGAACCATTTAGTGTGAGGAACAAACCATTTTTTGACATTCATGCTTCAAGAAAGGTATGTTTATTAACTGTACAATACAATTCAATGTGCCATATAAAGTCTAGGAAATGTCCAGCCACAGTAATAATAATAAAAATTAAAAAAAATAGTAAGCCCTTTCATGTTGTCAAAATCCAACAAGAAATCTAAATAGAGAAGTACGTTACCGCTGGAGTATCCTATTCAGTGTTCTCCCTAGGCTCTTTTAGCCGGGTACTCCACCCGGCTAATTTTTGGTGAGAACCCAGCTGTCATTGGCTCACCTCCTCATCCTCCTCCTATGCTGTAAGCAGAGTTGCACAGAGAAGTGCCGGCTCTGCCTTTTTTCCCATCGCACCCCACCCAGCTACTTTTTTCTTGCCACCCAGCTTGAAAAAATTTCTAGGGAGAACACTGCGATTGTATCTATTTATTTTAAAGTATCTTACCTAAAGTGGCAAGTGTAACACAGCACACTGTTTTAAACAAGTTGCTCCATAAACATACCTTAAATAACAGATTTCATTGATTAAAACCCTCCTGGCGGTCTATTAAAAACCGCCAGGGGGCAGCGCAGCAGTTTTTTTTTATTTTTAAATCATGTAGCGAGCCCAGGGTTTGCTACATGATAGCTGCTGTGCAGCGGCATCCCCCCACCTGCTTCTATCAGGAAATCCCGTTCAAAGACGGCGACGGGCGGGATGACGTCACCGACGTCGTGACGTCATTGGGAGTCCCGATCCACCCTTCAGCGCTGCTTGGCGCTGATAGGCCAGGCCACGCAAGGGGTCCGGAGGTGGGGGCGCAGCGGGTAGCGGCGAATCGGAGGGGCGGCAATCGGTATGCACACGCAGCTAGCAAAGTGCTAGCTGCGTGTAGCAAAAAAAAAAATATGCAAATCAGCCCAGCAGGGCCTGAGAAATCCTCCTGCGCTGCTTGCCCTACCGCCAGGAAGGTTAAAACCACTGATATATCTCAATGGCTTAAGGTCAGTTTACCAGATCTGCATTTAATTCTGTTTTTTATATTTATTAATATTAAAACATATACAGTAGAATCTCATTGTAGCAAACTCTGATTTAGCAAACCTTTGGCTATATAGGTAGTCCCCAACTTACGAAGACCCAACTTATGGATCTCCCACGGTTACAAAATTTCAAATAGACCTTATAGTTTTTGAGAAAATCAATTGTAAACATTTTTAAGAAATATGTTTTTACGGTCTGTGAAATGACATTTTTCTGCAGCACACTATACTACATAGAGAGTTCCAAGCTCTGCATATACATTTTAAACATTTTAAAGCAAACCTATGATCCAGCCCTACATAAAGGGGGTCTGAAGGAGGCACAAAGGGGACAGGGATCTGAGGTGGTACAGAGGGACACATTGTAGGCAGAGGTACACAGTGGTGACATAGATGGAGATACTGAGGGAATGGGGATAAAGGTGAAACAGTGGGGGGAGCAAAGGTGGCACAGAGGGGGATAATGAAGGCAGAGGGGAACAGAGGTGACGCACAGAGGGATATTGAAGGCTCGGGGGGGGGGGGGGGGGCACGCAAGAGGGACAGGGGACAGAGCTGGCACAGCGTTCCAACTTAAGAATGGATTCAGGTTAAGAACGATCCTAAAGTCCCTATCTCATTCGTTAACCGGGGACTACCTGTAGTAAGCTCAGTCCCCAGGTCGCAAATATGAATACACAATGTATAATGAATCCTGATCTAGTAAACTACTTGGCCAGGTCCCTTAAAGTTTACTATAAAGAGAATCTACTGTATTTCTGTCTTTGCTGTTCTCCAGGGGGCTAGCTGGATCAGTTAGTGCCCATTACTGCCACTCCTGCTCCTCGTAATGCCTTAGTTCCATTTTTTTTAAAAATGGCTATGTCACGGCACTGCAATCCTGGCTCTGTTCTTCTCATCACAGAGTGCAGAGAATCGGTGAAGGGGGGGGGGTGGGGGGGGGGGAATCGGTGAAGGGGGCGGGGGGGGGGGGGGCAGAGCTGGGGAATTGTAGGGTGAAAAGGGACATTCCTACCTCCAGAGGGGGTGTTTTGCAGTAGTGCCTTTCCCCTGTTAGGGCGTTATTCACAAAGCGGTGCTAACCTACTTAGCACGTCTAAAGTCTTTAGACGTGCTAACCAGGGTGCTAAGTAGGTTAGCACCGGATTTCTCAATCAGATCGTGCGCAAAGTTTTGCGCGTAAAGTTTTACGCGCGCAAAGTCCTATGCGCGCGCTAAGTCCCATAGGCTTTAATGGGCACTTCGCGCGGAGCGCCCTGCGCTCTGTGCAGTACGCGCGTAAAGTTTTATGCGCATAAAGTTTTGCAACATGTAGTCCATTTTTAGTAAAACTGGACCTCTTTGCCTATCTCTGCTTTCCTCTGTTAATACATTTATAAAATGAAACCAAGAAAATGTTTTGGTATACCTTATTGTTCCTTTCTGCACCTCTATATCTTTCTTTTGCTTTTAATGCAATGTAAAAATTCCATGTGCAGCTCTAGAAAGAAGCCTAAGTATATATTAACTATAGCTCTGACATCCTCTGTGCCTTACAGAGTTTCATCATTACCTGTCCCTCAGAGCACTTACAGCTCTCCCTACCACAGTCCTAGTCCTATGTCTCTGTCCTAGTCAAAGGCCAATTTTTATGGGGAGTCCATAAACTTAAATGAAAAGCAGCAATTTTGTTATAATCAACATGCAGTAGACCTTACTGGAGGCATATAGCCGTTTTCTGAGTGTTAGGGGAAGGGGGGGGGGGGGGCATTTTGCATTGGTGTTTATGAACATTTTCCTTTTCTTTTCACATTGAACAAAACCAGTCTTCACAAAAATACTTTAGGCTGTATTACTTGATAAGCCCTGATGTTGGGTGTGTTTAGACTTGAAAGGTAATGGAAATCTTTCCTCTCTAGTTGTTAACATGGTGGATTCTATTGTATTTGTAGTTTGTACCTTCCTGTGTTTGTATGGGTTCCAATCTAGTGCCCGCATCTCTACCCATGTCACATTCCAATCAAATCTTGCAATTACCCATGTTAACACCCCCCACCCCCCACCCCACCCCCGCACGTTTAGTCTTTTCTGCTGGGCTGTGGGAGAGGTGGTTGATTTGTTGAATCTTGGAAGATCTAGAGAGGTTAGAAGTTTTCCACACCATTGGCAACTACACCAACGCTACACTAATATACCGGTATATCATTACATTCAGACAACTCAGGCATAATACTGAATGTAACCAGTTTTATGGGCGAAACACTAATGCCATTTACTGGCACAGGGACAGTGGAGAGCAATAGCATAGAACCAGGTCACATGACTCTCCATGGATACTCAGAAACAGGGACCACTATGCTCAGTTCCCAGGGTACTTAAATTAGCCAGATAAGAGGAGTCCTAAGCTGATGGAAACCACTGGGGAATGTTCCCATTAGTGCAATGCGTTCGTGACTCGATATTGCCTGATTGCAAATGTCAGTCTTGCTGCACTTTTTATGCGTTTACTCTCTTACACATAGTGTAGGAGAGTTAGAAAATCTCATGGCAATTGTGATGCTGTTTGATTTTCTTTATGCTACATAGTAATTTAAAAATGTTCCTACTTGTTTTTTTTTCTCCCGCCGCAAATTGCAGTCACGCCCCAATAGTGCTGTACACCCTTCACGTCGGACTGCTGGTACACTTGACTTTTGTACATCCATCAGATCACACGAAAATGCATGTTTGTGCCGCAATTTTTGTGCAACCCAATGGATGTATGGTGCTATTGCGGTGCAATTGTGATTCATGCTGGAAAAGGACTCTTAGCTATGAAATTTTGCAGTGTTGTATCATAAACTGTTAAAGGTTGGGAACCACTGCATTACGGCATCAAGTTAACCACCTAATGGATCTGTAATTTAGAAATGAATTTCCAGTTCGCTGAAAATCAAAAACGTATTTTTGGATTTGTGCAGCTCATAAAAAGTTGCATGGACACCACTATCCAATGCTGATTTTCTAGTGACTTAAAAGACCCGTACAAATTACAATTTCAAACAAGTCCTATTTTATACATTTCCTGACAGAATTAATGCAGACACTTGTTCTTTCGAACAACTTCTCCTTTCATCCAGAAAGCTGCGTACTGTGTAGTTGGAACACATCTTACATGCGAGTTGATATTATTAGCAGTCTGCTCTTGTCAGACAAATCCGTTTTTAATTTTTCTAATTTCACAGATCAGTAGCTCTTCTGTGGGTATGAAAAAGAAAGTTTGGGAACTTAAATTGTGTGACAAAGAAAAAGGAATGCAGCCTCTGAATACTTGGTTATTGTTCCACGTCATTTTTATTTTCATGTTGACAACTTAACAGTTCTTTGCTACTTGCTGTCACCAATCCTGGGTTTAAAATTAATGTCAGATGTTTGATTTTATTTATTTTTTTAGTAGACTTTTTTTTTTCATTGTTGCTTTTGTTAGGAACAATTGGCTGCAGATATGACACCTCCATAAGAGCCATCACGATCTGTAAAGATGGCAGATTTTGCCTTAACTATGTTGCTATTCTCTGTGAATTGAAAAACTGTCAACAAATCAAGAGCTTGAGCACCAATTTCTCACTGTCCTTTGTCATGAGCTAGCATGCTGAAGTTTTTTTTTCATTCAGGCTAAAGAGACTTGTATATTTTTAGAAGTGTAATAGTTTATTAGGCAAACTTGTTACAAGGGACCCAGCTATGTTATGGAGAATCAGAATCACTAGAATTTTTGTAGAGGGCCAGAAGGAGCCAAAAAGGCTTCTACTAAAAAAGACTATGCCATGCAAAGTGTTGTCATCCCAAAATATTGGGTATTTGAAAGTTTTAGGCCCCCTTCACATGGGAGGGTGAACTGCATGCTTGTCGGGCAACTCTGATTCCCAGCTGTGTGTATGAGAATCTATAGTGTGGATACCTCTGCACTGCCTGACCTGAGCCCTACTAAGCAGCTGTCTGGTACAGGGAAGCAGCTGACTGGCATAAAATTCATGGTCTTTAGCCTCCTGTGTAAAAGAGGCATTCTGCGTCGCCCAAGAAAGAAGTTACTCCTGTAAGTCATCACTTCAAGACAGTTATTTAATATGCAGCTGCACTATGGGAGTATCTTCTTTCTACATGTAGTTGTATACTCACAAATACTTTGTTTTAGAAAGGGAAAAATGTAGGTTGAATACATTTTTTTTAATTTAAAGGCTGCCTAAAGTAACATGTATGAAGTATTAATCCTACTGAGACCTTGCTTTTGTTCACTTTTTAATTGCAAGAGTTAATAAACCAGTGCTTCGTCTATGTTGTTGGGGTAGTTGGAATTTAGTGGCAGTTCTCTTTATTGCTAGAGGCCTTAAAGTGTACCTGAGATGGTGAAATAAAAATATTTTATACTCACCTGGAGCTTCCTCCACCCCCATGAACACAAATGTGTCCCTCGACGTCCCCCCAAGTGCCTCCGTTTGGCCGCAATAAGCCCCAGTAATGTGGCTTCGTCGCGCCAGTTGGATATCTGCTTATGCAGAAGAGCAGACTGGCGTGACTGAGCCAGATTACCGGGGCTGATTGCTGCCGAACGGAGGCACTCTTGAGGACGGTGAGGAATGCATCGTTCCTCATGGGCCTGGAGGAAGCCCCGGGTGAGTATAAAATCTTTTTATTTTGCTATCACAGGTTAACTTTAAAACCTCTGTGTGGCTGTGCAAACCTTCCTGACAGCAGGATATTGATGAAACGTGTACTAGGTCTTCATTTTTCTGTATAGGAGCTGAAATATAAAAGTAATGTAAGTATAGTGTTAAACATAGTTCAAACTTTAGACCAACTTTTTAAACACAAAATAAAAGTATGGGATTCCAGGAAAGTTTTGTTTAGCGTTAGTTCTGTGGATAAAATGACTTATTTCATAAATTTACTTTCATTTTAGGTTTGCTTTAATTTTGGACAAGTAGATTACCTTTTGTTTTTATAATGTTGTGCTGTGCTGCCTCATTTAGTGTTTAGAACTTGATGTGCTCTTTGTAGGTTCATTCTTCTTCACTTAGATTACACCTAAAGCATATGAGCCATTGTTTTCGTTTTAAAGTGTAACTGTCGGGCATAAAATCAGAAGTCAATTCTTTAGTTTTATCTGGTAAACAAGTAATACGGATGCTAACCAGGCAATCCAAAAGTTAAAATCTCTATTACTTTTCTTGTTTATAAATGATCATTCCCCAGTTTACCTGACTCTTATTTGGTACGTTGCCGCACAAAGGAAGTTGCAGGGCATGCTTGGTAGTCTTTTTTTTTTTTTTTACTTTATTTCCCCTCAGACTTAACAAATATACAGAAGCAAAAAATGACAACCCAGCATGCCCTGCAACTTCCTTTTTGTGTACCAAATTTTGGGTGTACCAAATAAGAGTCAGGTAAACTGGGGAATGATCATTTATCAACAAGACAAGTAATAGAGATTAGAACTTTTGGATTGCTTGGTTAGCATGCTTATTACTTTTTTTTACCAGATAAAAATAAAGAATTGATTTTATGCCTGACAGTTACACGTTAACACTTTGCAAAATGCATCTGAATCACTTATACATTATATACAGTGTAAATTTGTGGACGGGCTCTAAGGACTCGTGCACACTCCTTGACAACACCCCAACACCGTGGCTATTTTTTTTCAAGTTTTGTTCACACCAGTCCGATGTGATCATGCATGCTAAAAATGGTTCCCTCAGCAGTATTTTGGTGAGTCCACAGTATGATCCAGTTCAGTTTTATTAAATGTGGTCACACCACTTGCCAAGGTGACCAACGTTGGATTGTTGATGCACGATGTCCATTACTTAACTTTATATTTCATGTAAATGGGCTCTAAGGCTCTTGCTTTAGGTGTGTACACACATACATTCTTGACTTGCCAAATTTACCACATGCATGACCTTTTCAAAGTATTCAATATCTCATAATACATGGAATAGTTTACATTTAATAATCAAAATTGGATGTGTGTGCCACATGCAGGAGAATGGACCTACAAAGCATATGAAAAATACATGTTAATGTAACTGAAGACTGATGTGACCTGTTAAAAATGATTACTATATCGCCATGGTGCTAATAGGTTGACGGGTGGTGCCCTCCACGGCGTTAGTACCAGTAAAGCCTCATCTACACGGTACAATTTTCCATCAGATTGATGGGTCGATAGATCTAATAAGAAATTGCATCGTGTGTAGACATACAAATTGTTTCAGATCAGTTTTGCGAAGGATTTTGTTTTGATAAGTACCCAAAATCTATAACGCAATCTGATTGGCCCGGTTGGAAATTTTCCAATAGATCCGTCTAATAGATCCAATCTGACGAAAAATTGTAGATGAGGCTTAAAATTGCCATTCTGCTGTTTCTGTTGAATCAGGGCCATAGTCACATTGGCAGTTATTTATAAAAAATATATTCACTGTTGTGGCAATTGTTCTATCATCTTAAAATGTTCACCGATGTTTGCAGTCAGGTAAAATGGATTTATTGAGTATGCTTTTAATTGCTACTTCCTATTCACTCTCAAGTTTGTTTGTCTGCCAAAACCACCCAGGAATTTTCCTTTTTGTCCCCCCACCCTATGCCCATTTTTTGCAGATGATTTAGTTTGAGTAAGGTGGTGTCTTGTGCACCTGTTTCTCTATTTCCTGCACAGGTGTTTCATCAGAATCCTTTGCAGTCAGCTGGAGTATGCCATGCAACGGAGTGTGAAATGACAGATGCTTACTTCATAATTGTCACTACTAGCATTTCAACATTATCTGAATATTCCCATTTTATACAGAGATTAGTGTAAACTGAAAGTGTTTAAATTATATTTTAACCATGTCATTATTTTATGTAAATATTTTATATTTTTCTGAAAGTATCGTTTTATTTCTTACTGGTTTTGATACATTTTACAGAGTACAGTGTGCTTAGTGCAGTCAAACATTCTTAACCTCTTAAAGAGAACCCGAGGTGTGTTTAAAGAATGTTATCTGCATACAGAGGCTGGATCTGCCTATACAGCCCAGCCTCTGTTGCTATCCCAAACCCCACTAAGGTCCCCATGCACTCTGCAATCCCTCATAAATCACAGCCGTGCTGTGAGGCTGTGTTTACATCTGTAGTGTCAGTCTCAGCTGCTCCCCCGCCTCCTGCATAGCTCCGGTCCCTGCCCCCGTCCCTTCCCTCCAATCAGCAGGGAGGGAAGGGATGCAGGCGGGGACTGGAGTTCTGCAGGAGGCGGGGAGAGCAGCAGACTGACACTATAGAGATAAACACAGCCAGCCTTGACAAGCTTTTTGTCAGCAGCATGGCTGTGATTTATGAGGGATTGCAGAGTGCAGGGGGACCTTAGGGGCGTTTGGGATAGCAACAGAGGCTGGGCTGTATAGGCAGATCCAGCCTCTGTATGCAGATCATATTCTTCAAACCCACCTCGGGTTCTCTTTAAAACAAACCTGTACTGGAATAACATGATGCGATAAACAATTGTATCTCTCCTACTCCTAATACTGACTTTTTTTTTTTTAGAATTCCACTGTTTTACTTTCTGTTTATAAGCTAAAAAAGTAGATTGTTATTGTCTCAGCTGAATGACACAGTCTTTTTGTCTCTGAGAGCCACAAACTATGAACTATTGACCCTTTCCATCTATTTCATGCATTCACAAGTTGTTCTCTACCAGGCAAGAGTTTATGGCTTTAATTAGTTTAACTAGGTCCAACTTGGGAGAAACTGCCATTTGCATACCTGAATGTTCAACTTTTTCAGTGAGAAACAGAAAAAAATGAACACAGCCTAGTCTTACTTGGCCCCGATGTGCTTATCCATCCTCGTTACCAGCCCTTTGATCTCTGCACATCGCATGTAATTATGCAGCATGCGGGAGAAACAGGAAGTAGTGAATAACCAGCTTGTGATTAGGATGACAAACACATTGAAGCAGGTGAGACTCTGAAGAAAACAGGAGCGCTCTATGGTGCATTAACGTTTTATTGATGTTAAAAAGAATTAAAATTGCACTTACAAGATGTAAATGCTATAAAAGCATATCGCCCAACATCCGGGCTGTGGGAATTCCCTTTCTCCCTCTCCTTCCTCCAATTCCCAAATGCTGTGGCCAGTAGCAGGAAAGTCAAGTTGGATCTCAGACAGATCTGATGAAGGCGTATGTACGCCGAAACGCGTCATGATGCTGCAAGCACTGTAAAAGAGGACCCGACGATCCCACCCCAAGGTCTGAGATCCAACTCGAAATCCCTGCTACTGGCCTCAGCATTTGGGAATTGGAGGAAGGAGAGGGAGAAAGGGAATCCCCACAGCCCAGATGTTGGGTGATATGCTTTTATAGCATTTATATCTTGGAAGTGCAATTTTAATTCTTTTTAACAGCAATAAAATGTTAATGCACCATAGAGCGCTCCTGTTTTAGCTTGTTTTCCAGTTTCATCCATCCCATGATTTTTGGAGCTTGCTAATTGGTGTCATCTGCTGGAGTATTATCTCAGAGATCCTATGCTCAGTTGGAGCGTGGTTTTTATTGTGGAACTTATACATTGAGACTCTGAAGACCCATCACTGTGCCGTACTCTTCGAATAGGGGACACAGTAGGGAGGCATAGGAGAGGATGTCGAGACTCCCTTCGATGTGTGACGTCCGCTAATCAGCCGACACTGGTCTAGGAGAAGGAGACAGCCCATGAGGTGGCACACACCTCCCTTTACCTGGGCCAGCCCACTGAACCCCAGGTAAGACTGCACCATGGCACCCAGTTTGAGAACCTCTGATGTAGACAGCTTCTTAGATTTCTCTACCTCTGCTCACTGCATAAGGCATATAGAGTATATCTGAGTTTAAGTTTTGCTAGATGACCCAGAATATCAACTGTATGAACTCAGTAGAGTTCAGGAAAAGTAAATTGTGCGACCCCATACATCCACCCATTCCAACTGACTTCTCTTCTTTTCTGTTTTCTGGAGGTTCATAAAACCTATTACAGGCACTGCAAATAAATGATAGGAAAAGAGAGTTGCTTAGACAAGAGATAACACTAAGGTGACGCTCACATTTTATCTGTCCGGTCTGATCTTTTCTAAATGAGCAAATGCAGCAGGTAGTGTCAGGCAGGAGGACACAGGACACTTGGAGCAATCTGAGAATCCGTATTGAACAATATATTAAAAAAAAAAGTCTAAAAATGACAAGCTAATAGATTTCAGCCTGTCCACATGTACAGTGATACTATCCTATTTCCGTATTAAACGGGGCTCCATGCTGCAGTTACAAGGGGTGGAAAAAAAGTATGGAAACATCTGGCAAAAAACAAATAACCTTGACTTATATGGAATAGAAGCGGTGTAGTTTTAGGGGGATCTTGTACCATTCTTTCTTCTGCTGCCAAGTTCCATTAATAATGATTGAGGTGGAGAGCACAATCAAACATTTGAAAACAGAAGGTGGCGCTGAGAGGATTCACTAAGCTGCAAATTCCAAAAGGGGATTCCCCAAACCCTGAAAATGGAATAAAACATGTTATGTATGGAGGAACACGCGCTAATACTGATCAGTTGATTTTTAATCTATAATTTGTAAAATCATAATAAAATAGCAATAAAATTGGGGTTAAAAACCACACTCATCATACCATCCGTGACGTTTACAATCATTCAAAAAAACACACGCTGAACCCTTCATAAATTATGAATAATGCACAGGGTCATATAATTCCCAAGTCCTGTAGATAAAGGGCAAAATGTGATCCGTTGATTACGTAGTCAGTAATGCTGCGTGTACAGCCTAAAGACTGGGAGGAGAGCATTCACTATACAGAGGTATTCTGACTGAACTTGCTTTTATCTATCAAGCTATAAGTCAAAAGACTTTATACTAAACCGCTCATCATATGTATGAAAGGTTGCTTTCACTGAAACTAATACAACAACTATTGAGACTGCATTACTGACTACGTAGTCAACGGATCACATTTTGCTTTTTATCTACAGGACTTGGGAATTGCAATCAAACATTTGTCTCCAAAACTGACCACAAGGACTCCATGATATTGAGGTTGGGTTATTGTGGAGGTCATGGCTGATGTTAAACTTCATCCTGGTACTAAGAAAACCAGTCCTGAATAATGTGAGCAAACAACATAACCATCAGCAACCACATGTTGCTCCATGGTATGGACCTAGTCACTCAAAGTAGCCATGAAGTCATTGCCAGTAATGATGGATCCGGCAGAATACCATGATATGGCTGCCCATACCATGATTAAATACCCGCCATGTTTCACTCTTGGTTGAAAACTATCTGGACTGTAAGCATGAAATGGAACTCTCCAAACATAAATTATACAGAAGTTGGAAACAGTGTAACCCTAAACTTATCTGACCAAATGACCTTTTTCCATTTCTCCTACTAACATTTGCATGACTGATGAGTGGTTTTACAATGGCAGCTCGTCCATAAAAACCTTGCTTGTGGAGTTCCCTTCATACAGTTTTGATGCTGATGGGGTTTGTGAGCGTGTTATTCATCACAACCCTATGCAGTGTTTGTTTGTCTGTGTCAATCAATAATTTCCATCCACACTGGTGTTTGTCAGATACTGTTTTTCCAGTGTGTGCAGTCATAATCTTGGATACTGAGCCTCATGATAAACCAACTCTGACATTATTTACTCAGAACTGCGCAAAATGCTGTCTTGACAACAAATGATGCTTGCGCCATATTGACAAGCTTATACAGTGGGATGCGAAAGTTTGGGCAACCTTGTTAACTGTCATGATTTTCCTGTATAATTTGTTGGTTGTTACGATAAAAAATGTCAGTTAAATATATCATATAGGAGACACAGTGATATTTGACAAGTGAAATGAAGTTTATTGGATTTACAGAAAGTGCACAATAATTGTTTAAACAAAATTAGGCAGGTGCATTAATTTGGGCACCACAAAAAATAAATGAAATCAATATTTAGTAGATTCTCCTTTTGCAGAAATTACAGCCTCAGAACACTCCCTGTAGGTTCCAATGAGTCTGGATTCTGGTTGAAAGTATTTTGGACCATTCCTCTTTACAAAACATCTGTAGTTCATTCAAGTTTGATGGCTTCTGAGCATGAACAACACTCTTTTTAACTCACATCTCAGATTTTCAATTATATTCAGGTCTGGGGACTGAGATGGCCATTCCAGAACATTGTACTTGTTCCTCTGCATGAATGTCTAAAGGTGGCCATACACTGGCCCGATTCGCGGCCGTTTCGACAGCAGATTCGATCCTGGGATCCAATCTGCTGCCAATCGTTCGCGCTAAACGCACCCGCCAATCCGTTTTCCTCTTGAAATCGGATCGGTCCGTCGATCGCGCCGTGCGGGAAATTACCCTTGATCGCCCGCGGGTAGGGAGCGCGTCGCTAGCGGCGGCCGATCCGATCAGGTATACATTACCTGACGCTGGCTCCCGGGCATCTTCTCCGCGCTGCACCCGCTCCATCCCGGCGCTTCCTGTGTCACTGCAGTGACCAGGAAGTTCAAATAGAGGGCACTCTATTTGAACTTCCTGGTCACTGAGAGACACAGGAAGCGCCGGGATGGAGCGGGTGCAGCGCTGGAAAGATGCCCGGGAGCCAGCGTCAGGTAATGTATGCGGGGGGGGGGTGGCAGGCGGCAGCGGCGGCTCCACAGATTGTGATCTGTTTCAGGCTGAAATCGATTCACAATCTGTTTGCAGTAAAGGCAGCCATACGATCCCTCTCTGATCAGATTCGATCAGATAGGGATCTGTCAGCTGGTCGATCTAATGGCAAATCGACCAGTGTATGGCTACCTTTAGTGGAGTTTGAGCAGTGATTAGGGTCTTTGTCTTGTTGAAAGATCCAGCCCCGACATAGCTTCAGCTTTGTCACTGATTCCTCCTTTTTCCCCCCCTTTTTTTTCCCCCTCTTCCTTTCTCCTTCCCTCTTACTCCTTTGTATTTACCCTTTTCCTCTTCCCTCTTTTTTTCCCACCTTTCTGTTTGTGGTGAGTGGGCGCTGCGGCGTTCCGTACTTGGGCGGACAATTGCACCTGTGCGCAGACAGTTAGGCGCCGCTGGGTGGCGAGGCGTTCACCCAGCGTTCCGCCTATATCTTGCTGTCTGCGCACGCTTGGTTGAATACCCGGATGCGCGCTTTGGGCATGCGCGCTCCGGGAAACTTTCTGACCAGCCCGGGCTGCCTGGAACGCAAAAGCCGCGCCTCTTTTGACACGCGGCCGACGCACTTCCGGGAACAACGCCATTTATGGCGTGGGGCACATCCACAGTTACACTGTGTTATGATCGCTTCTGCAGCGTTTACTGCTGACTGCAGTGGTATTGCAAACCAAGCAGTTCTAATGTCATTACATGCATTTGCTTGCATAGTTTGGTTTGCACTTAAACTAGTTGCTGATTCCATCTGCAGTCGCTCTGAAGTTAATGACAGTTTAATATGCTTTTGTGTAAACAAACATTGTCTGCTGCAATGGAGGGGCAATCCCTTTCCTGCAGGCTGCATATCATTGTCTGCCTTTTCCTGCTATCAGCCTGTGATTAATTACCATTCACTTGTGTGGGAATCTGCAGGTCTGCTCCCATTGGATGACCTCAGTATAAAGAACTGCTTCCTGCAATGCCTCATGGGCTACCATAGTCTCAGATTCTGTCTGTTACTCTGCTCGTGCCCCACCTCGTTCCTAGTCCGTGTGGACTGCGCTGACTCCTGCGAAGGGGTCAGCGAGTCCTTCTAGTTCTGCTCTTGTTCTAGAAGTTGTTACTCTGCTTGTCTTGTGTCATATATTGGTTCATCGCCAATATATACGCATACTTGCGCATTTTGTTATTTTCCTTGTATTCGTGTTACGTTGATACATCAGTGTCGCTGATATATACGTACACGAACTGTTTATATTCTGTGTTCCGTTAGTCAGCGTTCCAGCACGTTTTGTTGGTTGCGCGTATCGTGATCACCCGTGCTGAGCTAGTTATCCTGTTCCTGGTCCTGTTTGTGGATTGCGTTCATCTCCGCGAGGAGATAACGAATCCTTCTGAATCCTGTCCTGTTACCGTTTGTGGATTGCGTTCATCTCTGCGAAGAGATAGCGAATCCTTCTGAGTCCTGTTCCCTGTATCGTTCCAGTCCTAAGTCAGTGTTCCTGCTTATGTCATATATCGGTTCATTGCCGATATATACATATGTTAGTCAGACGTTACAAATAGTTTCATTGATAGCTGTAATTGTAATACGCTAGGAAATCATACTTATTGTATATTTATCTGTGTTACGTTCATCTATCTTGATCCTGCTATTTCCTGACTATCCTGTCCTGTCTTGGTGAGGCACGCCATCGCTGCAAACGCATTGGCTACCTCATTCCAGTCTGTTTTATTGTGGACGCTTGCTGTCACTAAGTAGTGGCTAGTTAAGCAAGCGTTCATTCTGTCTACCTGTCCTGATCTCCTCTGTCCTGGTTTATGCGCTCAGCGCTACTTTGCGCTGAGACGTTATTACGAAAGTGTTGTTTGTGGCTGTTCAGATCTGCACCGGCTCTGTGCACCACAATCTCCTATTGGAGTCAGTCCTCTCCTCCACTAAACTGGGGATATCCTGATTCCTTGTGCTGGTGTGTGTACCTCCTTCACGTCAGCTTATGTGTTGCATGCTGACTGTGGAGATTACACCTCCAAGCTTAACACACTGGGCATAATCCATGCGGCCTGGAGTCCTGAAGAGCCGGATGACCGGCGAAACCGGTTGACTTAAGCCTGTCTCAGCCGTTGCCACTCAGCCTGGCTCCCCTCACAGTATATTTTCCGGATCAACATCCATCCTTCTTATATACAGTGATCTCTTTCCATGGACATACGGATTAACAGAGACTCACATCACTACAGGATTGGTAGCTATACCACTGGTTCACTTGCTTTGTTGGACTTTGCTGCTTCATGTCTATAATGGCTTACCATCTCTGCATCTTTCATACTGGGACACTGATGTTGCGATTGGACATTTGAAGTCCCATTCACTGACCTCTGGTTTCTACTGGCAGCGGAGAGAATCTGGTCTGCACCAGAGTCAAATGTTGTTGTATGTCTTTAGAACAGAAGCAGTTTGAGCATATTTCTGGAACCTATGCAGGCTGATAGTAGCTATATGCTGAGCAGGCTCGCAGACCGCTTACTTTTTATTAACATGCCCATTTTTTGTATTCAGTATCTGGTTTTTATGACATATTAGGAATGTTTGTATCAATAAATAATTTGTATTTTTCTATCATATGACTCATTGAGTGCTTTGGCTTGCAGCTGGGTTCTGCTTCTTTCCAATGAAAGTATTTTGGACCATTCCTCTTTACAAAACATCTGTAGTTCATTCAAGTTTGATGGCTTCTGAGCATGAACAACTCTCTTTAACTCACATCTCAGATTTTCAATTATATTCAGGTCTGGGGACTGAGATGGCCATTCCAGAACATTGTACTTGTTCCTCTGCATGAATGTCTAAAGGTGGCCATACACTGGCCCGATTCGCGGCCGTTTCGACAGCAGATTCGATCCTGGGATCGAATCTGCTGCCAATCGTTCGCGCTAAACGCACCCGCCAATCCGTTTTCCTCTTGAAATCGGATCGGTCCGTCGATCGCGCCGTGCGGGAAATTACCCTTGATCGCCCGCGGGTAGGGAGCGCGTCGCTAGCGGCGGCCGATCCGATCAGGTATACATTACCTGACGCTGGCTCCCGGGCATCTTCTCCGCGCTGCACCCGCTCCATCCCGGCGCTTCCTGTGTCACTGCAGTGACCAGGAAGTTCAAATAGAGGGCGCTCTATTTGAACTTCCTGGTCACGGAGAGACACAGGAAGCGCCGGGATGGAGCGGGTGCAGCGCTGAGAAGATGCCCGGGAGCCAGCGTAAGGTAATGTATGCGCGGGGGGGGGGGGGGGGGGGCAGGCGGCAGCGGCGGCTCCACAGATTGTGATCGGTTTCAGGCTGAAATCGATTCACAATCTGTTTGCAGTAAAGGCAGCCATACGATCCCTCTCTGATCAGATTCGATCAGATAGGGATCTGTCAGCTGGTCGATCTAATGGCAAATCGACCAGTGTATGGCTACCTTTAGTGGATTTTGAGCAGTGATTAGGGTCTTTGTCTTGTTGAAAGATCCAGCCCCGACATAGCTTCAGCTTTGTCACTGATTCCTGGACTTTGGTCTCCATTATCTGCCGATACTGAGTGGAATCCATGAGCCCCTCAACTTTGACAAGATTCACAGTCCCTGTGCTGACCACGCAGCCCCACAGCATGATGGAACCACCACCATATTTTGCTGTAGGTAGCAGGTGTTTTGCTTGTAATGCTGTGTTGTTTTTCCTCCATGCATAACGCCTCTTGTTATGACCAAATAACTCAATTTTAGTTTCATTCTTCCACAGCACCTTATTCCAAAATGAAGCTGGCTTGTTCAAATGTGCTTTAGCGTACCTCAAGCGGCTGTGTTTGTGCTGTGATCGGAGAAAAAGCTTCCTCTGCATCACTCTCGCATACAGCATCTTTTTATGTAAAGTGTGACGAATGGTTGAACGATGCACAGTGACTCCATCTGCAGCAAGATGATGATGTAGGTCTTTGGTGCTGGTCTGTGGGTTGACTCCGACTGTTCTCACCATTCGTGGCTTCTGTTTATCCGAGATTTTTCTCAAAGTCTGTCACTTCGAGCCTTAACTTGAACTGAGCCTGTGGTCTTCCTTTTCCTCTATATGTTCATAACTGTGGAAACAGACAGCTAAAATCCCTGAGACAGCTTTTTGTATCCTTCCCCATGATGGTGTACAATCTTTGTCTTCAGGTAATTTGAGAGTTGTTTTGAGACCCCTATGTTGCTACTTTTCAGAGAAAATTAAGAGGAGGGAAACTTACAATTGACCCCCTTAAATACTCTTTCTCATAATTGGATTCACCAATAATTAGTAAAGGGTTTGGAATCAATAAAATGACAACAGTGCCCAAATGTATGCACCTGCCTAATTTTATTTAAACAATTGTTGAGCACTTTCTGTAAATCCAATCAACTTTATTTCACTTCTCAAATATCACTGTGTGTGGCTCCTATATGCTATATTTAACTGACATTTTTTTATCCTAACATTCACCGATTTATTCAGAAAAATCATGACGATTAACAAGGTTGCCCAAACTTTCGCATCCCACTGTATAGGCAGTTGCATTATGCAATAATGGCAGCGTCGCCTACAAACTCTAGCAATCATTATATCTCTATCTCTACAGGTCTCTATATCAAGGCAAGTTTTTTGCCAAGTGTTTCCATATTTTTGTCCACCCTCATAGGAGTTAAATGTATTGCATGACTGATGAGTGGTTTTACAATGGCAGCTCGTCCAATACATGGAAATGTATTGTCTCTTCTAACGCTGTGGAGTTTTTTTTTCCCATTTTGGGCTTGACTCACAAAGCCGTGCAAACTGTTTAGCACGGGTGTGCTAAACAGTTAGCATGTGAAGTGCCATTCGCGGCAAATTGCGCGCGCAACAGTCCACGATCGCACGAATCGCTGCACTTTGCGCACGCAAATGTCCGCGAACGGCACTTCACGTGCTAACTGTTTAGCACACCCATGCTAAACAGTTTGCACGGCTTTGTGAATCAAGCCCTTTGTGTTCTTGTTGATAGCACTGTAAAATACAGGAAGTGAGAGAAACTCTAGTTAGTGAAAACCAGTGGTTCTAATGTTTTGCTCCAGTGTCAAAGCTGATATAAAATGTTTTGAATGGAGTTAATTGTTGGGGTTTTCTCTATTTCAGAGCTGCCTGTCTGGTGACTAGGCATGTGACCCTATTATAATTTAGCAGTACGGTTACGTTCTATAAGGTTTGCTTGTTTCTGCTGTTATTCAGACACTACTGCAGCCAAATAGACCAGTAGGGCTGCCAGACAATTGGTATTGTTTAAAAGGAAATAAATATGGCAGCCTCCATATACTTCTCACTACGTTGTCCTTTACGCATTTGTGCTCATCTTATAAAAGAAGGATATATTAGATATATCAGAAGGATAATATTAGAGTAGTCAGTTTATATGTGCAGTTAATACATTTCTTGTCTTATGTTCAGTTATGTAACATATTGGGCTTGATTCACAAAACCGTGTTAACGCATTGCACTACAGTGCTATGCGTTTAGCGCGCACAAACGCACTTTGCCGCATGTAAATCTTTGTGCGCTTAAACATTCACGCGCATCACATTGCGCACTTAACGCATAGCACGATTTTCTGAATCAAGCCCATTGTGAGCATTGTGTGTATTTGCACATTGCTGTTCAATGTGTGAAGGTCACCCTCATCCTCTCCACAGTATGTATCGCAAACCGTTCTTTCAGCATATAGTCCAGCTACATGTATTTTGTACTAATTGGTAAGGTGTATGTATGTATATATATATATATATATATATATATACATATATATATATATATATATATATATATATATATATATATATATATACATATATATTCTACCTATAGATATAGATCTATCTATCTATCTATCTATCTATCTGCGTGGTCTTCTTTTGAATTGGTACACACCTATGCTAATGTTTTTCTCCTTTCTGTTGAAGAATAGAATATAAGAGTAGCCTTAGTTCTTCTTCCTTAGTTCTTCTTCCTTAGCTCTCTCTAATAATGTGCTTGCAGAGAGCTTTCTGGTAGAAATGTCTGGTGCGCTGGAGATATAGTTCTTTTTATGTGATATCTTTCTTTTTGACCTGAACCGTCTCCACAGTATGAGAAGACTCGCTCAGACTTCCCTGTAATTTAGTGGAAGAATAGAACTGCAGATTCTCCACACAAGTTCAGCTTGTAAGTGAGCACTGCCTGTCAAGGCACTTATTTCTATGTCCGTTCCCTGAATCCGAAGGTGATCAGTTCATATAGACTCTACAGATCATGCTGGAAAAGTCAGAAGTTATTTAAATGTTACAAACCTTAACTCCATTCCTGCGAGCATAACTTGGCATGACGAGCATTACATTGAGTACAGCGAAAAAATAAAATTCTGAACTATTATTTCTTCAGCCAGTCTTGTGATATATACAGTTCTACCATCCGGCAAAGCCTGACAGGCGACACCAGTTCTATTTCAGCATTGCACCTTTCTGTGTTTGATCGTTGCAAAGTGATTTAGCAATTTTAAAAGCAGCACTAGGTCCGAAGTGTAAGTATCCTAAAACGATCTACAATTAAAGATATTTTGGCAGAAAAAAATGTTCACAAGCTTATTTTTTAGCTATTTGTTCCAAGCTTTTTGATGAGAGAGCCGGGGCAATTTAGCAGAATATGGCAGTCAGATAGCTTGGCTCTGACTAGTGCATACATGTAAAAGAGGCACCCAGTTAAATGGGCTTGTGGAAATCCTGATAAAATATATCTGTAATTTTACCATTATTTTATCATTATTATGCTATCTACAACCGCTGATAGTAGAATAAAGGCAATTATACTGATATTCTACGATCACTCACTGTACCCCTATTTTCACATTAACCCTCCCCTTCTCTGCCTACCACCAATCTCCCCCCACCTAGTCCTAATGCTAAGCTCCACCCTTTCTTTCTATGCCCATCACTAACCCTTCCAGCCAGGGCTGAGGAGTTGGAGTTGAGTCCGAGCAATATTTGGTTACCTGGAGGAAGTAGTATAGTAGAGGAAGAATCCCCTCATTTTTCTGCAGCATTCCTGCCCATCATTCTTAGATATACCCACAGTCACAATGTCTAGGGCATGATGGATGGTCTTTGTTCCTGTCTGCACCCTCTTCAAGTACTCTAGATTGTACTTCATCTCTTGTGTACATAAAAAACACAGAGGTGCAGTAATGCTTAAAAGTTAGAATGCCCCAACACATTGGCCTCAATTCACTAAGATCATGCTGGAGATAATAAGGCAAGAGAAAACTTACCTCCACACAGTAAGAGAGTTATCTTATCTCTTCATTCCTTGCGTTACCTCTTCTGTAGTTAAGTTACCTCCTCTGTAGTTAAGTTACCTCCTCTGTAGTTATTTTCACACGCAGTTAATGAACAGCCTGTCTTTAACTCTGGAGTTATTTTAAGGATTAAAGAGTTAACTTAAAGACAGAAGAGTTAACTTTAGGTTTGCCTGAGGTAAACAATTTCCTGAATACTACATGCCTTATCACCATGGTAACAACTCTAGAAGAGTTATTAAAGACAGGAGATAAGCTTAGTGAATTGAGGCCATTGTCTATGTAATAAGATTCACTGCCATTCAGATATGGGAAGAGAGAGAGGGGTGGGCACCTTTAGCCCTGGGCACTTCTTATATGGAGGGTTAGTGGCACCAGGGCACAGGCCTCATACAGAACTTTGTCTTGTCTGATAGAGCCCTTTCTGGACAAAGCTTTGACAACTCACTGGCAATGAGTGATGTAATACTGACGAAGTGTCATGCTTTGTTAATTATTCTTTTTTTCTGTGTTCTGTTTTGTGTTGCTGTCTTAAATGTCCATGTCTGAAAACAGCCCTCTGACACTTACCATTACAAATTAATAGTGCAGAAGAGACATTAAGGTTGTTCCCTATTGCAGCATTTATGCACACAAATGAAGATATCATAACGTTCATTACACTGATGCACAGCTAGAACTGGATAATAGGCGCCCAGAGTTTGTCTGTTTATATAGCAAAACTCTGGATATAGGTAATCACATGACTAATGGACACTGGAGAGTGACTGTCATATAGCTGAATACAGGGCTGTGGAGTCAGACTCGAGGAGTCGGACCAATTTTGGGTACCTGGAGTCTGAGTTGGAGTCGGTGGTTTCATAGACTGAGGAGTCAGAGTCTGATGATTTTGGTACCAAATCCACAGCCCTGGTAAGTATTAAACTAAGGAGTTGGAGTCGAGGAGTCTGAGATATTTTGGGTACCTGGAGTCGGAGTCAGAGTCGTGGTTTCATAAACTGAGTAGTCAGGGTTGGAGTTGGATGATTTTTGTACCGACTCCACAGCCCTGGCTGAATATCGGATTGGCTGGGATCCGCCGCTTGGCTGCACAGGTTAGTGCTAGGCGTAGATGAGAGTTGGTAGTGTAGGTGTAGTGATGGTCATGTCTAATAGAACTCATGGAGAAGCATGTTATCAGTTTGGTCAGGTGATAGACCTGCATGTCATTTGCTAGTCATGATAATGTGCTAAAGCAGGATGTGATCAGAGCAAATCAGAGCTGATCAAACAAATCACATGGTTTCCGTAAGTTCTAGACATGGCCATCACTAGTTAGGTGTACTTATGTTGGTGGGGTTAGTGTTAGGCATAGGTATAGGGGGACCAGTGTTATTTATTGGGAATGGAAGCCAGGACATGACTGCACACCTAAAACATGGTTCATTTCATGAGAGACATGCTATAGTTGACAAATATAATAGGTTTAGTGTACCTAGGAGAAATCGGCAAAGTAGTGTTTCATTTTTGCTTGTTCGAACTTGGGGAAAGACTGAATACTGGTTGATAATGAGTTAAGCCACCATATTCAATGCAACGTAGCAACAGCTAAAATAAAAGAAAATTCTAGGATGCAGGAAAAGGTTAACACAAGCATGAGATGCTAGTATACTACTGCTGTATACGTCACTGGTAAGGTCGCATCTCGAGTATGAAATACAGTTTTGGGGACTGTACTGTAGGAAGGACATCAAAGTTTTAGAACAGGTACAAATATTGTGACTAAATTCATCAAAGGAATTGAAGGTCTCAGCTGAGGAGAAAGGTTAGACAAACTGGGCTTGTTTAGCTTAGGAAAGAGACAACTCAGAGGTGACTCATTTAACATGCATAGATACATCCAAGGGCAGTATAAAAGCTTGGCAAATGAGCTTTATATCCCTAGGGCTGTACAAAGGACAAGAGAACATGGACTATGCATGAAGGAAAGATGATTTTGCCACTTGTTTAGAAAGCTTTGCTTGCATTAAAAGGAACATGGATACTTTTCTTACCGTGAAAGGCACCCACATCTATAATTGCTACTACTAGGAAGGTGAGACCTTGATGTAATCAGAGACGCATTTTTTTTTTCTTTTTTTAAATCAACAGAATTGAAATTTCTCTTCAAGTTCTTTACCAACCCATGAAAAGGAAATTATTTTCTTGTAAGTTTGAGAAATTCTCCTGGAAAGGGACTAAGGCTTGAAATTATCCAAATGAGAGATCTATTTAATAATATAATCCTTTCCATGCTTTATAAAAGTAAAAGTTTTAAAAGTATTACTGTGTGTGGTGTTCACCTAAAGTTTGCATAGCTAACATAATAGAAACGTTATTACTGTGATGAATATGTTGATAGTGGTACAAAGACATGTTTATAAAATTCATATTCAATATAAACTGTAGGCCAAGAATAACAGCACCTTACAAGTGCCTTGCATTTCAGAAAATGCTGGTGATCGATGGCTTACTATTCTTGGGTCCCGAAGGGCCCATTTGCACTAAGCACCCAATATTAACACTGTGGCAGTGATCTCACTGCCGCGATGGCCGCTGATGGTGGGTGATTCATGATTAGCGGCAAGCTTTGTTCATTTGCCCATATCACAGCATCATATACTGTAGCAGAATTTATATTGGATATGAGTGGAGGCATTTTCTTCATCTTTTTGTTTGAGCAACACTTAGCTAGCAGTGCCTGGTCATTTTTCTGCTGTACTTGACACATACTTCAGTGTTGAGCTGCGTTCTCTTGCAGGTTTCTTGCTGTCTGGACCACTATGCCAGGATTACGTGTTCTTAAGCGGGCATTTACAGTGAAAAAGGAGATTACAGCATGTTTTTCATGATATATGGCAATTTATTGCTGTGCAAATGCTACTTTAAAAGTGCTGTTTTGGCAAAATATGTTACAAGAGTGTGTGGGTGTTTAATTCGTTCTAAGTATTATATTCACTAGCTTTCAAATGCT